>NC_090421.1:23941147-23946147 GCF_036365525.1 Heterodontus francisci
CAGCTGCCCACAGCTACACACACACACACACACACAAGGCCCACAGCTACACACACACACAAGGCCCACAGCTACACACACACACACAAGTCCCACAGCTACACACACACACACAAGGCCCACAGCTACACACACACACACAGCTACACACACACACACAAGGCCCACAGCTACACACACACACACACACACACACACACACACACAAGGCCCACAGCTACACACACACACACAGCTACACACACACACACAAGGCCCACAGCTACACACACACACACAGCTACACACACACACACAAGGCCCACAGCTGCCCACAGCTACACACACACACACACACACAAGGCCCACAGCTGCCCACAGCTACACACACACACACACACACACACACACAAGGCCCACAGCTGCCCACGGCTACACACACACACACACACACACACACAAGGCCCACAGCTGCCCACAGCTACACACACACACACACACACACAAGGCCCACAGCTGCCCACAGCTACACACACACACACACACACACAAGGCCCACAGCTGCCCACAGCTACACACACACACACACACACACAAGGCCCACAGCTACACACACACACACACACACACACACACACACACACAAGGCCCACAGCTGCACACACACACACACACACACACACACACAAGGCCCACAGCTACACACACACACACACACACACACACACACACACACACAAGGCCCACAGCTGCCCCACAGCTACACACACACACACACACACAAGGCCCACAGCTACACACACACACACACACACACACACACACACAAGGCCCACAGCTGCACACACACACACACACACACACACACACACACACACACAAGGCCCACAGCTACACACACACACACACACACACACACACACACACAAGGCCCACAGCTACACACACACACACACACACACACACACACACACAAGGCCCACAGCTACACACACACACACACACACACAAGGCCCACAGCTGCCCACAGCTACACACACACACACACACACAAGGCCACAGCTACACACACACACACACACACACACACAAGGCCCACAGCTACACACACACACACACACACAAGGCCCACAGCTGCACACACACACACACACACACACACACACACACACACACACAAGGCCCACAGCTGCACACACACACACACACACACACACACACACACACAAGGCCCACAGCTACACACACACACACAAGGCCCACAGCTGCCACACAGCTACACACACACACACACACACAAGGCCCACAGCTACACACACACACACACACACACACACACACAAGGCCCACAGCTACACACACACACACACACACACACACAAGGCCCACAGCTATACACACACACACACACACACACACACACACACACACAAGGCCCACAGCTACACACACACACACACACACACACACACACACACACACACACACACACACACACACAAGGCCCACAGCTACACACACACACACACACACACACACACACACACGGCCCACAGCTACACACACACACACACACACACACACACACACACACAAGGCCCACAGCTACACACACACACACCACACACACACACACACACACACACAAGGCCCACAGCTACACACACACACACACACACACACACACAAGGCCCACAGCTACACACACACACACACACACACACACACACACACACACACAAGGCCCACAGCTACACACACACACACACACACACACACACACACACACACACACACACACACAAGGCCCACAGCTACACACACACACACACACACACACACACACACACGGCCCACAGCTACACACACACACACACACACACACACACACACACACACAAGGCCCACAGCTACACACACACACACACACACACACACACACACACACACAAGGCCCACAGCTACACACACACACACACACACACACACACAAGGCCCACAGCTACACACACACACACACACACACACACACACACACACACACACAAGGTCCACAGCTACACACACACACACACACACACACACACACACACGGCCCACAGCTACACACACACACACACACACACACACACACACACACAAGGCCCACAGCTACACACACACACACACACACACACACACAAGGCCCACAGCTACACACACACACACACACACACACACACACACACACACAAGGCCCACAGCTACACACACACACACACACACACACACACACACACACACACACACACAAAGGCCCACAGCTACACACACACACACACACACACACACACACACACACACACACACAAGGCCCACAGCTACACACACACACACACACACACACACACACACACAAGGCCCACAGCTACACACACACACACACACACACACACAAGGCCCACAGCTACACACACACACACACACACACACACACACACACACAAGGCCCACAGCTACACACACACACACACACACACACACACACACACACACACACACAAGGCCCACAGCTACACACACACACACACACACACACAAGGCCCACAGCTACACACACACACACACACACACACACACAAGGCCCACAGCTACACACACACACACACACACACACACACACACACACACACACAAGGCCCACAGCTACACACACACACACACACACACACACACACAAGGCCCACAGCTACACACACACACACACACACACACACACACACACACACACACACACAAGGCCCACAGCTACACACACACACACACACACACACACACACAC
This sequence comes from Heterodontus francisci, assembly GCF_036365525.1. Taxonomy (NCBI): domain Eukaryota; kingdom Metazoa; phylum Chordata; class Chondrichthyes; order Heterodontiformes; family Heterodontidae; genus Heterodontus; species Heterodontus francisci. The sequence continues at coordinate 23,943,948 of NC_090421.1, forward strand.
AAGGCCCACAGCTACACACACACACACACACACACACACACACACACACACACACACACAAGGCCCACAGCTACACACACACACACACACACACAAGGCCCACAGCTACGCACACACACACAAGGCCCACAGCTACACACACACACACACACAAGGCCCACAGCTGCCCACAGCTGCCCACAGCTACACACACACACACACACAAGGCCCACAGCTGCCCACAGCTACACACACACACACACACACACACACACACAAGGCCCACAGCTACACACACACACACAAGGCCCACAGCTACACACAGACACACAGCTACACACACACACACAAGGCCCACAGCTACACACACACACACACACACACACACACACAAGGCCCACAGCTACACACACACACAACAGCTACACACACACACACAAGGCCCACAGCTACACACACACACACAGCTACACACACACACACAAGGCCCACAGCTGCCCACAGCTACACACACACACACACACACAAGGACCACAGCTGCCCACAGCTACACACACACACACACACACACACACAAGGCCCACAGCTGCCCACAGCTACACACACACACACACACACACACACACAAGGCCCACAGCTGCCCACAGCTACACACACACACACACACACACAAGGCCCACAGCTGCCCACAGCTACACACACACACACACACACACAAGGCCCACAGCTGCCCACAGCTACACACACACACACACACACAAGGCCCACAGCTGCCCACAGCTACACACACACACACACAAGGCCCACAGCTACACACACACACACACACACACACACACACAAGGCCCACAGCTACACACACACACACACACACAAGGCCCACAGCTGCACACACACACACACACACACAAGGCCCACAGCTACACACACACACACACACACACACACACACACACACACACACAAGGCCCACAGCTACACACACACACACACACACACACACACACACACAAGGCCCACAGCTACACACACACACACACACACACACACACACACACACACACACAAGGCCCACAGCTACACACACACACACACACACACACACACACACACACACACACACACACAAGGCCCACAGCTACACACACACACACACACACACACAAGGCCCACAGCTACACACACACACACAAGGCCCACAGCTACACACACACACACACACAAGGCCCACAGCTGCCCACAGCTGCCCACAGCTACACACACACACACACACACAAGGCCCACAGCTGCCCACAGCTACACACACACACACACACACACACACACACACAAGGCCCACAGCTACACACACACACACACAAGTCCCACAGCTACACACACACACACAAGGCCCACAGCTACACACACACACACAGCTACACACACACACACAAGGCCCACAGCTACACACACACACACACACACACACACACACAAGGCCCACAGCTACACACACACACACAGCTACACACACACACACAAGGCCCACAGCTACACACACACACACAGCTACACACACACACACAAGGCCCACAGCTGCCCACAGCTACACACACACACACACACACACACACACACACAAGGCCCACAGCTGCCCACAGCTACACACACACACACACACACACACACACAAGGCCCACAGCTGCCCACAGCTACACACACACACACACACAAGGCCCACAGCTGCCCACAGCTACACACACACACACACACACACACACACAAGGCCCACAGCTGCCCACAGCTACACACACACACACACACACACACAAGGCCCACAGCTGCCCACAGCTACACACACACACACACACACAAGGCCCACAGCTGCCCACAGCTACACACACACACACACAAGGCCACAGCTACACACACACACACACACACACACACAAGGCCCACAGCTACACACACACACACACACACACACACACACACACACACAAGGCCCACAGCTACACACACACACACACACACACACACACACACACACACACACACACAAGGCCCACAGCTGCCCACAGCTACACACACACACACACAAGGCCCACAGCTGCCCACAGCTACACACACACACACACACACAAGGCCCACAGCTACACACACACACACACACACACACACACACACACACACAAGGCCCACAGCTACACACACACACACACACACAAGGCCCACAGCTGCA
>NC_090421.1:23963647-23966147 GCF_036365525.1 Heterodontus francisci
ACACACACACACACACACACACACACACACACACACACACGGCCCACAGCTACACACACACACACACACACACACACGGCCCACAGCTACACACACACACACACACACACACACACACACACACACACACACACACACACAAGGCCCACAGCTACACACACACACACACACACACACACACACACAAGGCCCACAGCTACACACACACACACACACACAAGGCCCACAGCTACACACACACACACACACACAAGGCCCACAGCTACACACACACACACACACACACACACACACACACAAGGCCCACAGCTACACACACACACACACACACACACACACACACAAGGCCCACAGCTACACACACACACACACACACACACACACACACACACACAAGGCCCACAGCTACACACACACACACACACACACACACACACACACACACACAAGGCCCACAGCTACACACACACACACACACACACACACACACACAAGCCCACAGCTACACACACACACACACACACACACACACACACACAAGGCCCACAGCTACACACACACACACACACACACACAAGGCCCACAGCTACACACACACACACACACACACACACACACACACACAAGGCCCACAGCTACACACACACACACACACACACACACACACGGCCCACAGCTACACACACACACACACACACACACACACACACACACACACACAAGGCCCACAGCTACACACACACACACACACACACACACACACAAGGCCCACAGCTACACACACACACACACACACACACACAAGGCCCACAGCTACACACACACACACACACACACAAGGCCCACAGCTACACACACACACACACACACACACACACACACACACACACACACAAGGCCCACAGCTACACACACACACACACACACACACGGCCCACAGCTACACACACACACACACACACACACACACACACACACACGGCCCACAGCTACACACACACACACACACGGCCCACAGCTACACACACACACACACACACACACACACACACAAGGCCCACAGCTACACACACACACACACACACACACACACACACGGCCCACAGCTACACACACACACACACACACACACACACACACACAAGGCCCACAGCTACACACACACACACACACACACAAGGCCCACAGCTACACACACACACACACACACACACACACACACAAGGCCCACAGCTACACACACACACACACACACACACACAAGGCCCACAGCTACACACACACACACACACACACACACACACACACACACAAGGCCCACAGCTACACACACACACACACACACACACACACACAAGGCCCACAGCTACACACACACACACACACACACACGGCCCACAGCTACACACACACACACACACACACACACACACACAAGGCCCACAGCTACACACACACACACACACACACACACACACAAGGCCCACAGCTACACACACACACACACACACACACACACACACGGCCCACAGCTACACACACACACACACACACACACACACACACACACAAGGCCCACAGCTACACACACACACACACACACACACACACACACAAGGCCCACAGCTACACACACACACACACACACACACAAGGCCCACAGCTACACACACACACACACACACACACACACACACACACACACACAAGGCCCACAGCTACACACACACACACACACACAAGGCCCACAGCTACACACACACACACACACACACACACACAAGGCCCACAGCTACACACACACACACACACACACACACACACACAAGGCCCACAGCTACACACACACACACACACACACACACACACACAAGGCCCACAGCTACACACACACACACACACACACACACACAAGGCCACAGCTACACACACACACACACACACACACAAGGCCCACAGCTACACACACACACACACACACACAAGGCCCACAGCCACACACACACACACACACACACAAGGCCCACAGCCACACACACACACACACACACACACACACACAAGGCCCACAGCCACACACACACACACACACACACACACACACGGCCCACAGCCACACACACACACACACACACACAAGGCCACAGCCACACACACACACACACACAGCCACACACACACACACACACACACACACACACACACACACACAAGGCCCACAGCCACACACACACACACACACAAGGCCCACAGCCACACACACACACACACACACACGGCCCACAGCCACACACACACACACACACACACACACAAGGCCCACAGCCACACACACACACACACACACACACACACACACACAAGGCCCACAGCCACACACACACACACACACACACACACACACACACACACACACACACAAGGCCCACAGCCACACACACACACACACACACACACACACACACACAAGGCCCACAGCCACACACACACACACACACAC
>NC_090421.1:23976147-23978647 GCF_036365525.1 Heterodontus francisci
CAGCCACACACACACACACACACACACACACACAGCCACACACACACAGCCACACACAGCCACACACACACAGCCACACACACACAGCCACACACACACAGCCACACACACACAGCCACACACACACACAGCCACACACACACACAGCCACACACACACACAGCCACACACACACACAGCCACACACACACACAGCCACACACACACACAGCCACACACACACACACACAAGGCCCACAGCCACATACACACACACAGACACACACACACACAAGGCCCACAGCCACACACACACACACACACACACACACACAAGGCCCACAGCCACACACACACACACACACACACACACACAAGGCCCACAGCCACACACACACACACACAAAGGCCCACAGCCACACACACACACACACACACAAGGCCCACAGCCACACACACAAGGCCCACAGCCACACACACACACACACACACACACACACACAGCCACACACACACAGCCACACACACACAGCCACACACACACAGCCACACACACACAGCCACACACACACACAGCCACACACACACACAGCCACACACACACACAGCCACACACACACACACACACACACACAAGGCCCACAGCCACATACACACACACAGACACACACACACACAAGGCCCACAGCCACACACACACACACACACACACACACACAAGGCCCACAGCCACACACACACACACACACACACACACAAGGCCCACAGCCACACACACACACACACAAAGGCCCACAGCCACACACACACACACACAAAGGCCCACAGCCACACACACACACACACACACAAGGCCCACAGCCACACACACACACAAGGCCCACAGCCACACACACACACACACACACACACACACACACACACACACACACACACACACACACAAGGCCCACAGCCACACACACACACACACACACACACACACACACACACAAGGCCCACAGCCCCACAGCCACACACACAAGCCACACACACAAGCCACACACACAAGCCACACACACACAGCCACACACACACAGCCACACACACACAGCCACACACACACAAGGCCCACAGCCACACACACACACACAAGGCCCACAGCCACACAGCGCCACACACACAGCCACACACACAGCCACACACACAGCCACACACAGGGCCCACAGCTACACACACACATAAACACACTCACACACACACACACACACACACACAAGGCCCACAGCTACACACACACACACACACACACACACGGCCCACAGCTACACACACACACACACACACACACACACACAAGGCCCACAGCTACACACACACACACACACACACACACACAAGGCCCACAGCTACACACACACACACACACACACACAAGGCCCACAGCTACACACACACACAAGGCACACACACACACACACACACACACACACACACACACACACACACACACAAGGCCAACAGCCACACCCACACACACACACACACACACACAAGGCCAACAGCCACACACACACACACACACACACACACACAAGGCCAACAGCCACACACACACACACACACACACACACACAAGGCCAACAGCCACACACACACACACACACACACACACACACACACACACACACACACACACGGCCAACAGCCACACACACACACACACACACACACACGGCCAACAGCCACACACACACACACAGAGCCAACAGCCACACACACACACACACACACAAGGCCAACAGCCACACACACACACACACACACACACACACACACACACACACACACAAGGCCAACAGCCACACACACACACACACACACACAAGGCCAACAGCCACACACACACACACACACACACACACACACACGGCCAACAGCCACACACACACACACACACACACACACACACACACACACACACACACAAGGCCAACAGCCACACACACACACACACACACACACACACACACAAGGCCAACAGCCACACACACACACACACACACACACACACACGGCCAACAGCCACACACACACACACACACACACACACACGGCCAACAGCCACACACACACACACACACACACACAAGGCCAACAGCCACACACACACACACACACACACACACACACACACACACACACACACAAGGCCAACAGCCACACACACACACACACACACACACACACACACGGCCAACAGCCACACACACACACACACAGCCACACACACACACACACAGCCACACACACACACACACACACACACACACACACACACAAGGCCAACAGCCACACACACACACACACACACACACACACAAGGCCAACAGCCACACACACACACACACACACACACACACACACACTCAAGGCCAACAGCCACACACACACACACACACACACACACACACACACACACACACACACACAAGGCCAACAGCCACACACACACACACACACACACACACACACACACACA
>NC_090421.1:23981147-23983647 GCF_036365525.1 Heterodontus francisci
ACACACACACACAAGGCCAACAGCCACACACACACACACACACACACAAGGCCAACAGCCACACACACACACACACACACAAGGCCAACAGCCACACACACACACACACACACACACACACACACACGGCCAACAGCCACACACACACACACGGCCAACAGCCACACACACACACACACACACACACACACACACAAGGCCAACAGCCACACACACACACACACACACACACACACACACACAAGGCCAACAGCCACACACACACACACACACACACACACACACACACACACACACACACAAGGCCAACAGCCACACACACACACACACACACACACACACACACAAGGCCAACAGCCACACACACACACACACACACACACACACACACACACGGCCGACACACACACACACACACACACACACACACACACACGGCCAACAGCCACACACACACACACACACACACACACAAGGCCAACAGCCACACACACACACACAGACACACAAGGCCAACAGCCACACACACACACACACACACACACAGACACACAAGGCCAACAGCCACACACACACACACACACACAGACACACAAGGCCAACAGCCACACACACACACACACAGAAACACACACAAGGCCAACAGACACACACACACACACACACACACACAGACACACACACAGACACACACACAGACACACACACAGACACACACACAGACACACACACAGACACACGGCCAACAGCCACACACACACACACACACACACACACACACACACACACACGAGGCCAACAGCCACACACACACACACACACACACGAGGCCAACAGCCACACACACACACACACACGAGGCCAACAGCCACACACACACACACACACACACACACACACACACACGAGGCCAACAGCCACACACACACACGAGGCCAACAGCCACACACACACACACACACACACACACACGAGGCCCACAGCCACACACACAGCCACACACACAGCGCCACACACACAGCGCCACACACACAGCGCCACACACACAGCGCCACACACACACACAAGGCCCACAGCCACACACACACACACACAAGGCCCACAGCTACACACAAGGCCCACAGCTACACACAAGGCCCACAGCTACACACAAGGCCCACAGCTACACACACACACACACACACACACACACACACACACACACACACACACACACACACACAAGGCCCACAGCCACACACACACACACAAGGCCCACAGCTACACACACACACACGGCCCACAGCTACACACAAGGCCCACAGCTACACACACACACACACACACACACACACACACAAGGCCCACAGCTACACACACACACACACACACACACACACACACGCAAGGCCCACAGCTACACACACACACACACACACACACACACACGGCCCACAGCTACACACACACACACACACACACACACACCGCCCACAGCTACACACACACACACACACACACACACAAGGCCCACAGCTACACACACACACACACACACACACAAGGCCCACAGCTACACACACACACACACACACACACACACAAGGCCCACAGCTACACACACACACACACACACACACACAAGGCCCACAGCTACACACACACACACACACACACAAGGCCCACAGCTACACACACACACACACACACACACACACACAATGCCCACAGCTACACACACACACACACACACACACACACACACACACACACAATGCCCACAGCTACACACACACACACACGGCCCACAGCTACACACACACACACACACACACACACACACACACACACACAAGGCCCACAGCTACACACACACACACACACACACACACAAGGCCCACAGCTACACACACACACACACACACACACACACACACACAAGGCCCACAGCTACACACACACACACACACACACACACACACACACAAGGCCCACAGCTACACACACACACACACACACACACACACACAAGGCCCACAGCTACACACACACACACACACACACACACAAGGCCCACAGCTACACACACACACACACACACACACACACACACGGCCCACAGCTACACACACACACACACACACACACACACACACACACACACAAGGCCCACAGCTACACACACACACACACACACACACGGCCCACAGCTACACACACACACACACACACACACACACACACACACACAAGGCCCACAGCTACACACACACACACACACCCACACACACACACACACAAGGCCCACAGCTACACACACACACACACACACACACACACACACCCACACACACACACACACACACACAAGGCCCACAGCTACAGCCACACACACACACACACAGCCACACACACACACAGCCACACACACACACAGCCACACACACACACAGCCACACACACACACAGCCACACACACACACAGCCACACACACACACACAAGGCCCACAGCTACACACA
>NC_090421.1:23988647-23991147 GCF_036365525.1 Heterodontus francisci
TTTGCATTCGTGTTTGTCCTTCCAAAATGGACGACCTCACACTTTTCAGGGTTAAACTCCATCTGCCACTTTTCAGCCCAGCACTGCAACCTATCCAAGTCCCTTTGCAGACGACAATAGCCCTCCTCGGTATCCACAACTCCACCAACCTTTGTATCATCTGCAAATTTACTGACCCACCCTTCGACTTCCTCATCCAAGTCGTTAATAAAAATCACAAACAGGAGAGGACCCAGAACTGATCCCTGTGGCACGCCACTGGTAACTGGGCTCCAGGCTGAGTATTTACCATCTAAGACCACTCTCTGCCTTCTATCAGTTAGCCAATTCTTAATCCAACTGGCCACATTCCCCACTATCCCATGCCTCCTGACTTTCTCCATAAGTCTACCATGGGGGACCTTATCAAATGCCTTACTAAAATCCATGTACACCACATCCACTGGTTTACCCTCATCCACTTGCTTGGTCACCTGCTCAAAGAATTCAATCAGGCTTGTGAGGCAAGACCTACCCCTCACAAAACCGTGCTGACTGTCCCGAATCAAGCAGTGTCTTTCCAGATGCTCAGAAATCCTATCCCTCAGCACCTTTTCCATCAACTTGCCTACCACCGAAGTAAGACTAACTGGCCTGTAATTCCCAGGGTTGTTCCTATTCCCTTTCTTGAACAGGGGCACAACATTTGCCACCCTCCAATCACCTGGTACCACCCCCGTCAACAGAGAAGATGAAAAGATCATTGCCAGCGGCTCTGCAATTTCATCCCTTGCTTCCCATAACATCCTTGGATATACCCCGTCAGGCCCGGGAGACTTGTCTATCTTCAAGTTATTCAAAAACCCCAACACATCTTCCCTCCTAACGAGCACTTCCTCGAGCTTACCAGTCTGTTTCACACCGTCCTCTTCAGTAATACACCCCTTCTCATTCGTAAATACCGAAGAGAAGTACTCATTCAAAACCTCACTTATCTCTTCCGGCTCAACACACAGTCTCCCGCTATTGTCCTTGACCGGACCTACGGTCCCCCTAGTCATCCTCATATTTCTGACATACGCGTAAAAGGCCTTGGGGTTTTCTTTTATCCTACCCGCCAAGCATTTTTCATGCCCTCTCTTAGCTCTCCTAATCCCTTTCTTCAGATCCTTCCTGGCCATCTTGTATCCCTCCAGAGCTATGCCTGTGCCCTTTTTCCTCAACCTTATATACGCATCCTTCTTCTTCCTAACAAGACTCTCAACCTCTCTTGTCAACCACGGTTCCCTCACATGACCATCCCTTCCCTGTCTGACAGGGACATGCTTATCAATGGCCCCTACTATCTGCTCCTTGAAAAAGTTCCACATTTCGACCGTGCCCTTCCCTGCCAGCATATGCTCCCAACTTATGCTCCTCAGTTCCTGCCTGACAGCATCATATCTACCCTTCTCCCAATTGTAAACCTTGCCCTGTTGCACATACCTATCCCTCTCCATTACCACAGTGAATGCTACAGAATTGTGATCACTATCTCCAAAGTGCTCGCCCACCAACAGCTCTATCACTTGCCCTGGTTCATTACCTAGTACCAAATCCAATATTGCCTCCCCTCTGGTCGGGCAGTCTACATACTGAGTCAGAAAAGCTTCCTGGACATACTGCACAAACACTACCCCATCCAAACTATTCGATCTAAAGAGTTGCCAATCAATATTTGGGAAGTTGAAATCCCCCATAATTACTACCCTGTGACTTCTGCTCCTTTCCAAAATCTGTTTCCCAATCTGCTCTTCCACCTCCCTGCTGCTATTGGGGGGCCGATAGAAAACTCCCATCAAGGTGACTGCTCCTTTCCTGTTCCTGACCTCAACCCACAGTGCCTCAGTCGGCAGATCCTCCTCGAAAATTCTTTCAGCAGTTGTTACACTATTTCTAACTAACAATGCCACCCCCCCACCTCTTTTACCACCATTCCTAATCTTATGAAAACATCTATAACCAGGTACCTCCAAGAACCATTCCTCCCCCTCACCTATCCACGTTTCAGTGATGGCCACAACATCGTAGTCCCAAGTGCCCATCCACGCCTTCAATTCACTCACCTTATTCCTGATGCTTCTTGCGTTGAAGTATACGCACTTTAACCCTTCTCCGTGCCCATCTGTCCTCTGCGACAGTGCTACCTTCCCCAATACCTCACTACACTCTTTGTCTTTCTGAGTGGACCCACTGGTCCCTGGACTACAAGTCCGGTTCCCATCCCCCTCCCAAACTAGTTTAAACCCTCCCGAACAGTACTAGCAAACCTCCCTCCCAGGATATTGGTGCCCCTCTGGTTCAGATGCAGCCCGTCCTGTTTGAACAGGTCCCATCTTCCCCAGAATGCAGTCCAATTATCCAAGAACTGGAAGCCCTCCCTCCTACACCATTCCTGCAGCCACGTGTTCAGCTGTGCTCTCTCCCTATTCCTAGCCTCACTATCACGTGGCGCCGGCAACAAACCAGAGATAACAACTCT
>NC_090421.1:24026147-24031147 GCF_036365525.1 Heterodontus francisci
CACACACACACACCAGGACCAGAGGTACACATACACACACACACACAAACAGACACACACATCAGGCCCAGAGCTACACACACACACACACACACACACACACACACACACACACACACACACACACACCAGGCCCCGAGCTCCACACACACACACACACACCAGGCCCATAGCTACACACACACACACAAAGACACCAGGCCCACAGCTACGCACACACACACACCAAGCGCAGAGAACACACACATACACACACACACACCAGGCCCAGAGCAAAACACACACACGCACAAACACACAGACACTCCCACACCAGGCCCAGAACTACACACACACACACACCAGGCCCAGAGCCACACAAACACACACACACACACACACACACACACCAGGCCCAGAGCTACACGCACACACACACGCACACACACCAGGCCTAGAGCTACACACACACACACACACACACACACACCAGGCCCAGAGCTACACACACATACACACACACACACCAGGCCCAGAGCAACACACGCGCACGCACAAACACACAGACACTCCCACACCAGGCCCAGAACTACACACACACACACACCAGGCCCAGAGCCACACAAACACACACACAGACACACACACACACACACACACCAGGCCCAGAGCTACACGCACACACACACGCACACACACCAGGCCTAGAGCTACACACACACACAAGCACACACAGGGCCCAGAGCTGCACACACACACATACACCAGGCCCAGAGCTACACACACACACACATACACACACCAGGCCAGGAGCTACACATACACACACACACACACACACACACCAGGCCCCGAGCTACACACACACACACACACACCAGGCCCAGAGCGACACACACACACACACACCAGGCCCAGAGCAACACACACACACGCACAAACACACACACACCAGGCCAAGAGCTACACACAGACACACAGACACACACACCAGGCCCAGAGCTACACACACACACACACACATACAAGCACATTCAAGGCCCAGAGATCTACACACGCACACACACACACCAGGCCCCGAGCCACACACACACACACACACATCAGGCCCAGATCTACAAACACACACACACACACACACACCAGGCCCAGAGCAACACACACACACACGCACAAACACACACACCAGGCCCAGAGCTACACACACACACACACACACACACACACACACACACACACACACCAGGCCCAAAGCTACGCACACACACACATACACACACACACCAGGCCCAGAGCTCCACACATGCACACAAGCCAGGCCCAGAGCTACACACACACACACGTACAAGCACACACAAGGCCCAGAGCTACACCAACACACACACACGCCAGGCCCAGAGCTACACACACACACACACACACGGACACACACACCAGGCCCAGAGCTAAACACACACACGCACACATACACACACACACACCAGGCCCAGAGCTACACAAACACACACACACCAGGCCCAGAGCTACACACACACACGCACACATACACACACACACACCAGGCCCAGAGCTACACAAACACACACACACCAGGCCCAGAGCTACACACATACACAAACACACACACACACACACACCAGGCCAAGAGCTACACACACACACACACCAGGCCCAGAGCTACACACACACACACACACATACAAGCACATTCAAGGCCCAGAGCTCTACACACACACACACACACACACACACCAGGTCCCGAGCCACACACACACACACATATCAGGCCCAGATCTACAAACACACACACACACACACCAGGCCCAGAGCAACACACACACACACGCACAAACACACACACCAGGCCCAGAGCTACACACACACACACACACACACACACACACCAGGCCCAAAGCTACACACACACACACACACACACCAGGCCCAGAGCTCCACACATGCACACAAACCAGGCCCAGAGCTACACACACACACACATACAAGCACACACAAGGCCCAGAGCTACACCAACACACACACACGCCAGGCCCAGAGCTACACACACACACACACACACATGGACACATACATCAGGCCCAGAGCTAAACACACACACGCACACATACACACACACACACCAGGCCCAGAGCTACACAAACACACACACACCAGGCCCAGAGCTACACACACACACAAATACACACACACCAGGACCAGAGCTACACATACACACACACACACACACACACACCAGGCCCAGAGCTATACACACACACACACACACACCAGGCCCAGAGCTACACACACACACACACACACACACCAGGCCCAGAGCTACACTCACACAGACCAGGCACAGAGCTACACACAAACACACCAGGCACAGAGCTACATACGCACATACACCAGGCCCAGAGATATACACACGCACACACCAGGCCCCGAGCTACTCACACACACACAAACACACGCACCAGGCCCAGAGCTACACACACACACTCACCAAGCCGAGAGCTGCACTCACACACACGCAGACACACCAGGCCCAGAGTTACACACACACACACACACACCAGGCGCAGAGCTACACACACACACACACACACCAGGCCCAGAGCTACACACACACGCACACACACACACACACACACACACCAGGCCCAGATCTACACACACACACCAGGCCCAGAGCGACACACACACACGCACACACACACACACCAGGACCAGAGGTACACATACACACACACACACACAAACAGACACACACATCAGGCCCAGAGCTACACACACACACACACACACACACACACACACACACACACACACACACACACCAGGCCCCGAGCTCCACACACACACACACACACCAGGCCCATAGCTACACACACACACACAAAGACACCAGGCCCACAGCTACGCACACACACACACCAAGCGCAGAGAACACACACATACACACACACACACCAGGCCCAGAGCAAAACACACACACGCACAAACACACAGACACTCCCACACCAGGCCCAGAACTACACACACACACACACCAGGCCCAGAGCCACACAAACACACACACACACACACACACACACACCAGGCCCAGAGCTACACGCACACACACACGCACACACACCAGGCCTAGAGCTACACACACACACACACACACACACACACCAGGCCCAGAGCTACACACACATACACACACACACACCAGGCCCAGAGCAACACACGCGCACGCACAAACACACAGACACTCCCACACCAGGCCCAGAACTACACACACACACACACCAGGCCCAGAGCCACACAAACACACACACAGACACACACACACACACACACACCAGGCCCAGAGCTACACGCACACACACACGCACACACACCAGGCCTAGAGCTACACACACACACACACACATACAAGCACACACAGGGCCCAGAGCTGCACACACACACATACACCAGGCCCAGAGCTACACACACACACACATACACACACCAGGCCAGGAGCTACACATACACACACACACACACACACACACACACACACACACACACACACACACCAGGCCCCGAGCTACACACACACACACACACACACACCAGGCCCAGAGCGACACAAACACACACACACCAGGCCCAGAGCTAAACACACACACGCACACATACACACACACACACCAGGCCCAGAGCTACACAAACACACACACACCAGGCCCAGAGCTACACACACACACGCACACATACACACACACACACCAGGCCCAGAGCTACACAAACACACACACACCAGGCCCAGAGCTACACACATACACAAACACACACACACACACACACCAGGCCAAGAGCTACACACACACACACACCAGGCCCAGAGCTACACACACACACACACACATACAAGCACATTCAAGGCCCAGAGCTCTACACACACACACACACACACACACCAGGTCCCGAGCCACACACACACACACATATCAGGCCCAGATCTACAAACACACACACACACACACCAGGCCCAGAGCAACACACACACACACGCACAAACACACACACCAGGCCCAGAGCTACACACACACACACACACACACACACACACACACACACACCAGGCCCAAAGCTACACACACACACACACACACACCAGGCCCAGAGCTCCACACATGCACACAAACCAGGCCCAGAGCTACACACACACACACATACAAGCACACACAAGGCCCAGAGCTACACCAACACACACACACGCCAGGCCCAGAGCTACACACACACACACACACACATGGACACATACATCAGGCCCAGAGCTAAACACACACACGCACACATACACACACACACACCAGGCCCAGAGCTACACAAACACACACACACCAGGCCCAGAGCTACACACACACACAAATACACACACACCAGGACCAGAGCTACACATACACACACACACACACACACACACCAGGCCCAGAGCTATACACACACACACACACACACCAGGCCCAGAGCTACACACACACACACACACACACACCAGGCCCAGAGCTACACTCACACAGACCAGGCACAGAGCTGCACACAAACACACCAGGCACAGAGCTACATACGCACATACACCAGGCCCAGAGATATACACACGCACACACCAGGCCCCGAGCTACTCACACACACACAAACACACGCACCAGGCCCAGAGCTACACACACACACTCACCAAGCCGAGAGCTGCACTCACACACACGCAGACACACCAGGCCCAGAGTTACACACACACACACACACACCAGGCGCAGAGCTACACACACACACACACACACCAGGCCCAGAGCTACACACACACGCACACACACACACACACCAGGCCCAGATCTACACACACACACCAGGCCCAGAGCGACACACACACACGCACACACACACACACCAGGACCAGAGGTACACATACACACACACACACACAAACAGACACACACATCAGGCCCAGAGCTACACACACACACACACACACACACACACACACACAC
>NC_090421.1:24038647-24046147 GCF_036365525.1 Heterodontus francisci
GGCACAGAGTTACACACAAACACACCAGGCACAGAGCTACATACGCACACACACCAGGCCCAGAGCTATACACACGCACACACCAGGCCCCGAGCTACTCACACACACACAAACACACACACCAGGCCCAGAGCTACACACACACACACACCAAGCCGAGAGCTACACTCACACACACGCAGACACACCAGGCCCAGAGTTACACACACACACACACACACACACACCTGGCCCAGAGCTACACACACACACACACAACAGGCCCAGAGCTAAACACACACACGCACACACACCAGTCCCAGAGCGACGCACACACACACAAACACACATACCAGGCCCAGAGCTACACATACACACACACCAGTCCCAGAGCTACACACACACATACATACACACACACCAGGACCAGAGCGACACATACACACACAGACACACACACACCAGGCCCAGAGCTACACACACACACACACACCAGGCCCAGAGCTACACACACACACACACACACCAGGACCAGAGGTACACATACACACACACACACAAACAGACACACACATCAGGCCCAGAGCTACACACACACACACACACACACACACACAAACACACACACACCAGGCCCCGAGCTCCACACACACACACACACACACACACCAGGCCCATAGCTACACACACACACACAAAGACACCAGGCCCACAGCTACGCACACACACACACCAAGCGCAGAGCTACACAGGCACACACACACACACACACACACCAGGCCCAGAGCTACACACACATACACACACACACACCAGGCCCAGAGCAACACACACACACGCACAAACACACAGACACTCCCACACCAGGCCCAGAACTACACACACACACACACACCAGGCCCAGAGCCACACAAACACACACACACGCACACACACACACACACACACACACACACACACCAGGCCCAGAGCTACACGCACACACACCCGCACACACACCAGGCCTAGAGCTACACACACACACACACACACATACAAGCACACACAGGGCCCAGAGCTGCACACACACACACACACCAGGCCCAGAGCTACACACACACACACATACACACACCAGGCCAGGAGCTACACATACACGCACACACACACACACACACACACACACACACACACACACACACACACCAGGCCCCGAGCTACACACACACACACACACACCAGGCCCAGAGCGACACACACACACACACACCAGGCCCAGAGCAACACACACACACGCACAAACACACACACACCAGGCCAAGAGCTACACACAGACACACAGACACACACACCAGGCCCAGAGCTACACACACACACACACACATACAAGCACATTCAAGGCCCAGAGATCTACACACGCACACACACACACCAGGCCCCGAGCCACACACACACACACACACACACCAGACCCAGAGCAACACACACACACACGCACAAACACACACACCAGGCCCAGAGCTACACACACACACACACACACACACACACACACACACACACACACACACACACACACACCAGGCCCAAAGCTACACACACACACACATACACACACACACCAGGCCCAGAGCTCCACACAGGCACACAAACCAGGCCCAGAGCTACACACACACACACGTACAAGCACACACAAGGCCCAGAGCTACACCAACACACACACACGCCAGGCCCAGAGCTACACACACACACACACACACGGACACACACACCAGGCCCAGAGCTAAACACACACACGCACACATACACACACACACACCAGGCCCAGAGCTACACAAACACACACACACCAGGCCCAGAGCTACACACACACACGCACACATACACACACACACACCAGGCCCAGAGCTACACAAACACACACACACCAGGCCCAGAGCTACACACACACACAAACACACACACACACACACACCAGGCCAAGAGCTACACACACACACACACCAGGCCCAGAGCTACACACACACACACACACATACAAGCACATTCAAGGCCCAGAGCTCTACACACACACACACACACACACACCAGGTCCCGAGCCACACACACACACACATATCAGGCCCAGATCTACAAACACACACACACACACACCAGGCCCAGAGCAACACACACACACACGCACAAACACACACACCAGGCCCAGAGCTACACACACACACACACACACACACACCAGGCCCAAAGCTACACACACACACACACACACACACCAGGCCCAGAGCTCCACACATGCACACAAACCAGGCCCAGAGCTACACACACACACACATACAAGCACACACAAGGCCCAGAGCTACACCAACACACACACACACGCCAGGCCCAGAGCTACACACACACACACACACACACGGACACATACATCAGGCCCAGAGCTAAACACACACACGCACACATACACACACACACACCAGGCCCAGAGCTACACAAACACACACACACCAGGCCCAGAGCTACACACACACACAAATACACACACACCAGGACCAGAGCTACACATACACACACACACACACACACACACACACACACACACACACACACACACACACCAGGCCCAGAGCTACACACACACACACACACACACACACACACTCCAGGCCCAGAGCTACACACACACACACACACACACACCAGGCCCAGAGCTACACTCACACAGACCAGGCACAGAGCTACACACAAACACACCAGGCACAGAGCTACATACGCACACACACCAGGCCCAGAGCTATACACACGCACACACCAGGCCCCGAGCTACTCACACACACACAAACACACGCACCAGGCCCAGAGCTACACACACACACTCACCAAGCCGAGAGCTGCACTCACACACACGCAGACACACCAGGCCCAGAGTTACACACACACACACACACACCAGGCGCAGAGCTACACACACACACACACACCAGGCCCAGAGCTACACACACACACACACACACACACCAGGCCCAGAGCTACACTCACACAGACCAGGCACAGAGTTACACACAAACACACCAGGCACAGAGCTACATACGCACACACACCAGGCCCAGAGCTATACACACGCACACACCAGGCCCCGAGCTACTCACACACACACAAACACACACACCAGGCCCAGAGCTACACACACACACTCACCAAGCCGAGAGCTACACTCACACACACGCAGACACACCAGGCCCAGAGTTACACACACACACACACACACACACACACACACCAGGCGCAGAGCTACACACACACCACACACACACGCACACCAGGCCCAGAGCAACACACACACACAAGCAAAAACACACACACACACCTGGCCCAGAGCTACACACACACACACACAACAGGCCCAGAGCTAAACACACACACGCACACACACCAGTCCCAGAGCGACGCACATACACACAAACACACATACCAGGCCCAGAGCTACACATACACACACACCAGTCCCAGAGCTACACATACACATACATACACACACACCAGGACCAGAGCGACACATACACACACAGACACACACACACCAGGCCCAGAGCTACACACACACACACACACCAGGCCCAGAGCTACACAAACACACACACCAGGCCCAGAGCTACACACAAACACACCAGGCACAGAGCTACACACGCACGCACACCAGGCCCAGAGCTCTACACACACACACACACACCAGGCCCAGAGCTACACACACACACACAAACACACCAGGCCCAGAGTTACACACGCACGCACACCAGGCCCAGAGCTACACACACAGACACACCAGGCCGAGAGCAACACACACACACACACACACACACACCAGGTCCAGTGCTATACAAACACACACACCAGGCCCAGAGCTACACACACACACACAACATGCCGAGAGCTACACACACACACACAGACACACACCAGGCCCAGAGCTACACACACACACACACACACAAACACACCAGGCCCAGAGCTACATACACCACAAACACACACACCAGGCCCAGAGCTACACACACACACATCCATGCCGAGAGCTACACACACACACACAGACACACACCAGGCCCAGAGCTAGACACACACACACACAAACACACCAGGCCCAGAGCTACACACACACACACACACACACACACTCACACCAGGCCCAGAACTACACACACACACACACACACACACCAGGCCCAGAGCGACACACACACACACACCAGGCCCAGAGCAACACACACACACGCACAAACACACACACACCAGGCCAAGAGCTACACACAGACACACACACCAGGCCCAGAGCTACACACACACAGACCAGGCACAGAGCTACACACAAACACACCAGGCACAGAGCTACATACGCACACACACCAGGCCCAGAGCTATACACACGCACACACCAGGCCCCGAGCTGCTCACACACACACAAACACACGCACCAGGCCCAGAGCTACACACACACACACACACACCAGGCGCAGAGCTACACACACACACACACACACACACACACACATACACACACACACACACCAGGCCCATAGCTACACACACAAGCACACACACACACACCAGGCCCAGAGCTACACTCACACAGACCAGGCACAGAGTTACACACAAACACACCAGGCACAGAGCTACATACGCACACACACCAGGCCCAGAGCTATACACACGCACACACCAGGCCCCGAGCTACTCACACACACCAGGCCCAGAGCTACACACACACACTCACCAAGCCGAGAGCTACACTCACACACACGCAGACACACCAGGCCCAGAGTTACACACACACACACACACACACACACACACACACACACACACACACACACACACCAGGCGCAGAGCTACACACACCACACACACACGCACACCAGGCCCAGAGCAACACACACACACAAGCAAAAACACACACACACCAGGCCCAGAGCTACACACACACACACACACACACACAACAGGCCCAGAGCTAAACATACACACGCACACACACCAGTCCCAGAGCGACGCACACACACACAAACACACACACACACACACATACCAGGCCCAGAGCTACACATACACACACACCAGTCCCAGAGCTACACACACACATACATACACACACACCAGGACCAGAGCGACACATACACACACAGACACACACACACCAGGCCCAGAGTTACACACACACACACACACCAGGCCCAGAGCTACACAAACACACACACCAGGCCCAGAGCTATACACACGCACACACCAGGCCCCGAGCTACTCACACACACACAAACACACGCACCAGGCCCAGAGCTACACACACACACTCACCAAGCCGAGAGCTGCACTCACACACACGCAGACACACCAGGCCCAGAGTTACACACACACACACACACACCAGGCGCAGAGCTACACACACACACACACACCAGGCCCAGAGCTACACACACACACACACACACACACCAGGCCCAGAGCTACACTCACACAGACCAGGCACAGAGTTACACACAAACACACCAGGCACAGAGCTACATACGCACACACACCAGGCCCAGAGCTATACACACGCACACACCAGGCCCCGAGCTACTCACACACACACAAACACACACACCAGGCCCAGAGCTACACACACACACTCACCAAGCCGAGAGCTACACTCACACACACGCAGACACACCAGGCCCAGAGTTACACACACACACACACACACACACACACCAGGCGCAGAGCTACACACACACCACACACACACGCACACCAGGCCCAGAGCAACACACACACACAAGCAAAAACACACACACACACCTGGCCCAGAGCTACACACACACACACACAACAGGCCCAGAGCTAAACACACACACGCACACACACCAGTCCCAGAGCGACGCACACACACACAAACACACATACCAGGCCCAGAGCTACACATACACACACACCAGTCCCAGAGCTACACATACACATACATACACACACACCAGGACCAGAGCGACACATACACACACAGACACACACACACCAGGCCCAGAGCTACACACACACACACACACCAGGCCCAGAGCTACACAAACACACACACCAGGCCCAGAGCTACACACAAACACACCAGGCACAGAGCTACACACGCATGCACACCAGGCCCAGAGCTCTACACACACACACACACACCAGGCCCAGAGCTACACACACACACACAAACACACCAGGCCCAGAGCTACACACGCACGCACACCAGGCCCAGAGCTACACACACAGACACACCAGGCCGAGAGCAACACACACACACACACACACACACCAGGTCCAGTGCTATACAAACACACACACCAGGCCCAGAGCTACACACACACACACGCAGACACACCAGGCCCAGAGTTACACACACAGACACACACACACACACACACACACACACACACACACACACACACACCAGGCGCAGAGCTACACACACCACACACACACACACACCAGGCCCAGAGCTACACACACACACACACACACACAACAGGCCCAGAGCTAAACATACACACGCACACACACCAGTCCCAGAGCGACGCACACACACACAAACACACACACACACACACATACCAGGCCCAGAGCTACACATACACACACACCAGTCCCAGAGCTACACACACACATACATACACACACACCAGGACCAGAGCGACACATACACACACAGACACACACACACCAGGCCCAGAGCTACACACACACACACACACCAGGCCCAGAGCTACACAAACACACACACCAGGCCCAGAGCTACACACAAACACACCAGGCACAGAGCTACACACGCATGCACACCAGGCCCAGAGCTCTACACACACACACACACACCAGGCCCAGAGCTACACACACACACACAAACACACCAGGCCCAGAGCTACACACGCACGCACACCAGGCCCAGAGCTACACACACAGACACACCAGGCCGAGAGCAACACACACACACACACACACACACCAGGTCCAGTGCTATACAAACACACACACCAGGCCCAGAGCTACACACACACACACGCAGACACACCAGGCCCAGAGTTACACACACAGACACACACACACACACACACACACACACACACACACACACACACCAGGCGCAGAGCTACACACACCACACACACACACACACCAGGCCCAGAGCTACACACACACACACACACACACAACAGGCCCAGAGCTAAACATACACACGCACACACACCAGTCCCAGAGCGACGCACACACACACAAACACACACACACACACACATACCAGGCCCAGAGCTACACATACACACACACCAGTCCCAGAGCTACACACACACATACATACACACACACCAGGACCAGAGCGACACATACACACACAGACACACACACACCAGGCCCAGAGTTACACACACACACACACACCAGGCCCAGAGCTACACAAACACACACACCAGGCCCAGAGCTGCACACAAACACACCAGGCACAGAGCTACACACGCATGCACACCAGGCCCAGAGCTCTGC
>NC_090421.1:24051147-24056147 GCF_036365525.1 Heterodontus francisci
ACACACACCAGGTCCAGAGCTACACACACCACACACACACACGCACACACCAAGCCCAGAGCAAGACGCACACGAGCATAAACGCACACACACACAAACCAGGCCCAGAGCTACACGCACACACACACACACACACACACACACACACACACACACGCACACACACACACACGCACGCACACACACACACACCAGGCCCAGAGCTACACACACACTCATACACACGCACTCACATCAGGCCCAGAGCTACACACACACTCGCAGACACACACACACACACGGCCCAGAGCTACAAACACACAGACACACACAGACACACACACACACCAAGTCCAGAGCTACACACACACACACACACCGGGCCCAGAGCTACACACACACACACACACACACACACACACACACGCTCACATCAGGCCCAGAGCTACACACACACACACACACACACACACACACACACACATACCCTCACATCAGTCCCAGAGCTGCACACACACACACACACACACACATCAGGCCCTGAGCTAAACACACACACGCACACACACACACACACACACACACACACACACACCAGGCCCAAAGCTACGCACACACAGACACACACACACACACACCAGGCCCAGAGCTACACATACACACACACCATGCCCAGAGCGACACACACACACACATGGACCAGAGTTACACATACACACACACACACACCAGGCCCAGAGCTACAAACACACACACACGCACACACACAAACACACACCAGGCCCAGAGCTACACACACAAACACACCAGGCACAGAGCTACACACGCACGCACACCAGGCCCAGAGCTACACACACACACACCAGGCCCAGAGCTACACACACACACAAACACACCAGGCCCAGAGCTACACAAAGACACACACCAGGCCCAGAGCTACACATACACACACACCAAGCCGTGAGCTACACACACACACACACAGACACACACCTGGCCCAGAGCTACACACACACACACGAGGCCCAGAGCTACACACACCACACACACACACACACACCAAGCCCAGAGCAAGACACACACAAACATAAACACACACACACACCAGGCCCAGAGCTACACACACACACACACACAATCACATCAGTCCCAGAGCTACACACACACTCACACACACACACACACACCAGGCCCAGACCTACACACAAACACACACACACACACACACACACACACCAGGCCCAGAGCTACACACACACACACACAGCAGGCCCAGAGCTACACACACACACACCAGGCCCAGAGCAACACACACACACACACACACACACACACACACATACAAGCACACACAAGGCCCAGAGCTACACACATACACACACACACGCACACACCAGGCCCAGAGCGACAAACACACACACACACACACACACACACACACACACACACACACACACATACACAAACACACACACACACACGCACACACATACCAGGTCCAGAGGTAAACATACACACACACACACACACACACCAGGCCCAGAGCTACGCACGCACACACACACACACCAGGCCCAGAGCTACACACACACACACACACACCAGGCTCAGTGCTACACACACACACACACACACACACACACACACACACACACACACACACACCAGGACCAGAGCTGCACATACACACACAAACACACACACCAGGCCCAGTGCTCCACACACACACACACACCAGGCCCAGAGCTACACACAAACACACCAGGCACAACGCTACACTCACACACACAGCAGGCCCAGAGCTACACACACACACACAAACACACCAGGCCCACAGCTGCGCACACACACCCAACAAACCCAGATCTACACACACACACACAGACAGACACCAGGCCCAGAGCTACACAGACACACACACACACACACACACACACAAACACCAGGCCCAGAGCTACACACACACACACACACACACACCACTCCCAGAGCAACTCACACACACGCACAAACGCACACACACACAGCAGACCCTGAACTACACATACTCCAGGCCCAGAGCTACACACACACACACACACGGCCCAGAGCTACGCACACACACACACACACACACACACACACACACACACACACACACACACACACCAGGCCTAGAGCTACACACACACACACACACACACATACAAGCACACACAGGGCCCAGAGCTACACACACACACACACACCAGGCCCAGAGCCACACCCACACACACACACACACATCAGGCCACGAGCTACACACACACGCACACACACACACCAGGCCCCGATCTACACACACACACACACCAGGCCCAGAGCTACACACATACACACACCAAGCCCAGAGCTACACTCACACACACACACACACACAAACACACACACCAGGCCCAGAGCTACACACACACACACACACACACACACACCAGGCCCAGAGATACGCACACACGCACACACACACACACACACACCAGGCCCAGAGCTACACACACACACACACCAGGCCCAGAGCAACACACACACACACGCACAAACACACACACACACCAGGCCCAGAGCTACACACACACACACAAACACACACACCAGGCCCAGAGCTACACACACACACACACACACACGCACACACCAGGACCAGAGATACGCACGCACGCACACACACACACACCAGGCCCAGAGCTACACACACACACACACATATACACACACACACACACCAGGCCCAGAGCTACACACACACACACACGGACACACACACACACCAGTCCCAGAGCTACACACACGCACTCACAGACACACACACACACACACACCAGGCCCAGAGCTACACACACACACACACACACACACACACACACACACACCAGGCCCAGAGATACGCACACACGCACACACACACACACACACACCAGGCCCCGATCTACACACACACACACACACACACCAGGCCCAGAGCTACACACACACACACACCAGGCCCAGAGCAACACACACACACGCACAAACACACACACACACTCCAGGCCCAGAGCTACACACACACACACACACAAACACACACACCAGGCCCAGAGCTACACACACACACACACACACACACACACACACACACACACCAGGACCAGAGATACGCACGCACGCACACACACACACCAGGCCCAGAGCTACACACACACACACACACATATACACACACACACACACCAGGCCCAGAGCTACACACACACACACACGGACACACACACACACCAGTCCCAGAGCTACACACACGCACTCACAGACACACACACACACACACACACACCCCAGGCCCAGAGCTACACACACGCACTCAAAGACACACACACAAACACCCCAGGCCCAGAGCTACACACAAACACAGACAGACAGACACACACACACACACACACACACACCAGGCCCAGAGCTACACAGACACACACACACGCAAACACATACCAGGCATAGAGCAAAACAAAACAAAAAAAACACACACACACACACACTCCAGGCCCAGAGCTACGCACACGCACGCATACACACACACACACACCAGGCCCAGAGCTACACACACACACACACACAGACACACACGAGGCCCAGAGCTACACACACACACACCAGGCCCAGAGCTACACATGCACAGACACACACACACACACACATACGCACACACATCAGGCCCAGAGCTACACAAACACACACACGCGCTCACACACACCAGGCCCAGAGCAAGACACACACACACAAACACACCCCAGGCCCAGAGCTACACACGAACACAGACAGACACACACACACACACACACACACACACACACACACACACACACCAGGACCAGAGCTACACACACACACGCACAAATACACACACGCACACACAAAACAGGCCCAGATCCTCGCGCACACACACACACACCAGACCCAGAACAACACATACACACGCACAAACACACAGACACACACACACACACACACACCAGGCCCACAGCTACACACACACACACACACTCCAGGCCGTGAGCTACACACACACACACACACCAGGCCCAGAGCTACACGCACACACATACAAGCACACACAAGACCCAGAGCTACACACACACACACACACACACACACACACACACACACACACACACACACCAGGCCCGGAGCTACACACACACACACCAGGCCCAGAGCTAGACACACATACACACACACACACACCAGGCCCAGTGCGACGCGCACAGACACACGCACACACACAAACACGAGGCCCAGAGCTACACACACACACACACACACACACACACACACACACCAGGCCCAGAGCTACACACATACACACACACAAACACCAGGCCCAGAGCGACAAACACACACACACACACATACACAAACACACGCACACACATACCAGGTCCAGAGGTAAACATACACACACACACACACACACACAAACACACCAGGCCCAGAGCTACGCACGCACACACACACACACACACACCAGGACCATAGCTACACACACACACACACACACACACACAATTCAGGCCCAGTGCTCCACACACACACACACAATTCAGGCCCAGTGCTCCACACACACACACACGAGGCACAGAGCTACACTCACACACACAGCAGGCCCAGAGCTACACACACACACTCAAACACACCAGGCCCACAGCTGCGCACACACACACACCAAACCCAGAGCTACACACACACACACACAAACACCAGGCCCAGAGCTACACACACACACACACACACCACTCCCAGAGCAACACACACACACGCACAAACACACACACACACACCAGACCCTGAACTACACACACTCCAGGCCCAGAGCTACACACACACACACACACACACACACACACACCAGGCCCAGAGCTACGCACACACACACACACACCAGGCCTAGAGCTACACACACACACACACACACAAACACACACACCAGGCCCAGAGCTACACACATACACACACACCAAACCCAGATCTAC
>NC_090421.1:24061147-24066147 GCF_036365525.1 Heterodontus francisci
CACACACTCCAGGCCCTGAGCTACACACACACACACACACCAGGCCCAGAGCTACACGCACACACATACTAGCACACATAAGACCCAGAGCTACACGCACACACACACACACACCCCAGGACCGGAGCTACACACACACACACACACACACACACACAAGGCCCAGAGCTAGACACACACACACACACGCACACACACACACCAGGCCCAGAGCGACGCGCACACACACACGCACACACACACACACACCAGGCCCAGAGCTACACACATACACACACACAAACACCAGGCCCAGAGCGACAAACACACACACACACACATACACAAACACACACACAAACACACCAGGCCCAGAGCTACGCACGCACACACACACAAACCAGGCCCAGAGCTACACACGCACACACACACACCAGGCTCAGTGCTACACACACACACACACACACACACACACCAGGACCAGAGCTACACACACACACACACACACACACACACACACACACAATTCAGGCCCAGTGCTCCACACACACACACACACCACGCCCAGAGCTACACACAAACACACCAGGCACAGAGCTACACTCACACACACAGCAGGCCCAGAGCTACACACACACACACACACACAAACACACCAGGCCCACAGCTGCGCACACACACACACCAAACCCAGAGCTACACACACACACACACACACACACACACACACACACACACACACACACACAAACACCAGGCCCAGAGCTACACACACACACACACACACACACACACACACACCACTCCCAGAGCAACACACACACACGCGCAAACACACACACACACACACCAGACCCTGAACTACACACACTCCAGGCCCAGAGCTACACACACACACCAGGCCCAGAGCTACGCACACACACACACACACACACACCAGGCCTAGAGCTACACACACACACACACACACACACACACATACAAGCACACACAGGGCCCAGAGCTACACACACACACACACACCAGGCCCAGAGCCACACACACACACACACACACACACACACACACACACACACCAGGCCACGAGCTACACACACACACACACACACACACACACACACACACACACACCAGGCCCACAGCTACACACACACACACACACACACACACACACACACACACACACACACACCAGGCCCCGATCAACACACACACACACACACACCAGGCCCAGAACAACACATACACACGCACAAACACACAGACACACACACACACACACACACCAGGCCCAGAGCTACACACACACACACACAGACTCCAGGCCCTGAGCTACAAACACACACACACACACACCAGGCCCAGAGCTACACGCACACACATACAAGCACACACAAGGCCCAGAGCTACACACACACACACACACCACTCCCAGAGCAACACACACACACGCGCAAACACACACACACTCACCAGACCCTGAACTACACACACTCCAGGCCCAGAGCTACACACCCACACACACACACACCAGGCCCAGAGCTACGCACACACACACACACACACACACACACCAGGCCTAGAGCTACACACACACACACACACACACACACACACACACATACAAGCACACACAGGGCCCAGAGCTACACACACACACACACACCAGGCCCAGAGCCACACACACACACACACACACACACACACCAGGCCACGAGCTACACACACACGCACACACACACAGACACACACACCAGGCCCCGATCAACACACACACACACACACACCAGGCCCAGAACAACACATACACACGCACAAACACACAGACACACACACACACACACACCAGGCCCAGAGCTACACACACACACACACAGACTCCAGGCCCTGAGCTGCACACACACACACACACACACACACACAAGGCCCAGTGCTACACGCACACACATACAAGCACACACAAGGCCCAGAGCTACACACACACACACACACAGACACACACACACACCAGGCCAGGAGCTACACACACACTCACACACACACACACGCACACACACACACAAACACACCAGGCCCAAGCTACAGAAACACACACACCAGGCCCAGAGATACACACACATCCACACACCAGCCCCAGAGCTACACACACACACACAGACACACACCAGGCCCAGAGCTACAAACACACACACACACACACACTCACACCAGGCCCAGAGCTACAAACACACACACACACACACACACACACACACACACCAGGCCCAGAGCTACACACACCACACACACACACACACACCAAGCCCAGAGCAAGACGCACACGAGCATAAACGCACACACACATAAACCAGGCCCAGAGCGACACACACACACGCACACACACACGCACACACACACACACCAGGCCCAGAGCTACACACACACACACATACACACGCACTCACATCAGGCCCAGAGCTACACACACACTCACACACACACACACACACACACACACCAGGCCCAGAGCTACAAACACACAGACACACACACACAAACACACACACCAGGCCCAGAGCTACACACACATACACACACACACACACACACACACACACACACCAGGCCCAGAGATACGCACACACGCACACAGACACACACACACACCAGGCCCCGATCTACACACACACACACACACCAGGCCCAGAGCTACACACACACACACACCAGGCCCAGAGCAACACAGACACACGCACAAACACACACACACACCAGGCCCAGAGCTACACACACACACACACACACACACACACACACACACACACACAAACACACACACCAGGCCCAGAGCTACACACACACACACACACACACACACACACACACCAGGCCCAGAGCTACACACACGCACTCAAAGACACACACACACATACACACACCCCAGGCCCAGAGCTACACACAAACACAGACAGACACACACACACACACACACACACCAGGCCCAGAGCTACACACACGCACTCAAAGACACACACACACACACACACACCCCAGGCCCAGAGCTACACACAAACACAGACAGACACACACACACACACACACACCAGGCCCAGAGCTACTCAGACACACACACACGCAAACACATACCAGGCATAGAGCAAAACAAAAAAAAAACACACACACACACTCCAGGCCCAGAGCTACGCACACGCACGCATACACACACACACACACCAGGCCCAGAGCTACACACACACACACACACACACACGAGGCCCAGAGCTACACACACACACACCAGGCCCAGAGCTACACATGCACAGACACACACACACACATACACACACACACACACATCAGGCCCAGAGCGACACAAACACACACACGCGCTCACACACACCAGGCCCAGAGCAAGACACACACACACACACACACACACACACACACACACCCCAGGCCCAGAGCTACACACAAACACAGACAGACACACACACACACACTCACACACACACACCAGGACCAGAGCTACACACACACACGCACAAATACACACACGCACACACAAAACAGGGCCAGATCCTCGCACACACACACACACACACACACACACACACACACACACACACACACACACACCAGACCCAGAACAACACATACACACGCACAAACACACAGACACACACACACACACACACCAGGCCCACAGGTACACACACACACACACACTCCAGGCCCTGAGCTACACACACACACACACACCAGGCCCAGAGCTACACGCACACACATACTAGCACACACAAGACCCAGAGCTACACGCACACATACACACACACCCCAGGACCGGAGCTACACACACACACACACACACACACAAGGCCCAGAGCTAGACACACACACACACGCACACACACGCACCAGGCCCAGAGCGACGCGCACACACACACGCACACACACACACACACCAGGCCCAGAGCTACACACATACACACACACACAAGCACCAGGCCCAGAGCGACAAACACACACACACACACATACACAAACACACGCACACACATACCAGGTCCAGAGGTAAACATACACACACACACAAACACACCAGGCCCAGAGCTACGCACGCACACACACACACACCAGGCCCAGAGCTACACACGCACACACACACACCAGGCTCAGTGCTACACACACACACACACACACACAACAGGACCAGAGCTACACACACACACACACACACACACACACACACACAATTCAGGCCCAGTGCTCCACACACACACACACACCACGCCCAGAGCTACACACAAACACACCAGGCACAGAGCTACACTCACACACACAGCAGGCCCAGAGCTACACACACACACACACAAACACACCAGGCCCACAGCTGCGCACACACACACACCAAACCCAGAGCTACACACACACACACACACACACACACACACACACACACACAAACACACACACCAGGCCCAGAGCTACACACACACACACACACACACACACACACCGGGCCCAGAGCTACACACACGCACTCACAGACACACACACACACACACACACCCCAGGCCCAGAGCTGCACACACGCACTCAAAGACACACACACACACACACACCCCAGGCCCAGAGCTACACACAAACACAGACAGACACACACACACACACACACACCAGGCCCAGAGCTACACAGACACACACACACGCAAACACACACCAGGCATAGAGCAAAACAAAAAAAACACACACACACACACACACTCCAGGCCCAGAGCTACGCACACGCACGCATACACACACACACACACCAGGCCCAGAGCTACACACACACACACACACACACACACACGAGGCCCAGAGCTACACACACACACACCAGGCCCAGAGCTACACACACACACACCAGGCCCAGAGCTACACATGCACAGACACACACACACACACATACACACACTCACACACATCAGGCCCAGAGCTACACAAACACACACACGCGCTCACACACACCAGGCCCAGAGCAAGACACACACACACACACA
>NC_090421.1:24108647-24113647 GCF_036365525.1 Heterodontus francisci
TTGTGATCGCGTCTTCAGGATCCTTAAAGGGGAGGGGGAGCAGCCAGAGGTCGTGGTGCACATTGGCACCAACGACGTAGGAAGGAAGGGTGGCACAGATGTTAGAAGTGAGTTTAGGGAGTTAGGCTGGAAGCTGAAAGCTCGGACGGACAGAGTTGTTATCTCTGGTTTGTTGCCGGCGCCACGTGATAGTGAGGCTAGGAATAGGGAGAGAGCACAGCTGAACACGTGGCTGCAGGAATGGTGTAGGAGGGAGGGCTTCCAGTTCTTGGATAATTGGACTGCATTCTGGGGAAGATGGGACCTGTTCAAACAGGACGGGCTGCATCTGAACCAGAGGGGCACCAATATCCTGGGAGGGAGGTTTGCTAGTACTGTTCGGGAGGGTTTAAACTAGTTTGGGAGGGGGATGGGAACCGGACTTGTAATCCAGGGACCAGTGGGTCCACTCAGAAAGACAAAGAGTGTAGTGAGGTATTGGGGAAGGTAGCACTGTCACAGAGGACAGATGGGCACGGAGAAGGGTTAAAGTGCGTATACTTCAACGCAAGAAGCATCAGGAATAAGGTGAGTGAATTGAAGGCGTGGATGGGCACTTGGGACTACGATGTTGTGGCCATCACTGAAACGTGGATAGGTGAGGGGGAGGAATGGTTTTTGGAGGTACCTGGTTATAGATGTTTTCATAAAATTAGGAATGGTGGTAAAAGAGGTGGGGGGGTGGCATTGTTAGTTAGAAATAGTGTAACAACTGCTGAAAGAATTTTCGAGGAGGATCTGCCGACTGAGGCACTGTGGGTTGAGGTCAGGAACAGGAAAGGAGCAGTCACCTTGATGGGAGTTTTCTATAGGCCCCCCAATAGCAGCAGGGAGGTGGAAGAGCAGATTGGGAAACAGATTTTGGAAAGGAGCAGAAGTCACAGGGTAGTAATTATGGGGGATTTCAACTTCCCAAATATTGATTGGCAACTCTTTAGATCGAATAGTTTGGATGGGGTAGTGTTTGTGCAGTATGTCCAGGAAGCTTTTCTGACTCAGTATGTAGACTGCCCGACCAGAGGGGAGGCAATATTGGATTTGGTACTAGGTAATGAACCAGGGCAAGTGATAGAGCTGTTGGTGGGCGAGCACTTTGGAGATAGTGATCACAATTCTGTAGCATTCACTGTGGTAATGGAGAGGGATAGGTATGTGCAACAGGGCAAGGTTTACAATTGGGGGAAGGGTAGATATGATGCTGTCAGGCAGGAACTGAGGAGCATAAGTTGGGAGCATATGCTGGCAGGGAAGGGCACGGTCGAAATGTGGAACTTTTTCAAGGAGCAGATAGTAGGGGCCATTGATAAGCATGTCCCTGTCAGACAGGGAAGGGATGGTCATGTGAGGGAACCGTGGTTGACAAGAGAGGTTGAGAGTCTTGTTAGGAAGAAGAAGGATGCGTATATAAAGTTGAGGAAAAAGGGCACAGGCATAGCTCTGGAGGGATACAAGATGGCCAGGAAGGATCTGAAGAAAGGGATTAGGAGAGCTAAGAGAGGGCATGAAAAATGCTTGGCGGGTAGGATAAAAGAAAACCCCAAGGCCTTTTACGCGTATGTCAGAAATATGAGGATGACCAGGGGGACCATAGGTCCGGTCAAGGACAATAGCGGGAGACTGTGTGTTGAGCCGGAAGAGATAAGTGAGGTTTTGAATGAGTACTTCTCTTCGGTATTTACGAATGAGAAGGGGTGTATTACTGAAGAGGACGGTGTGAAACAGACTGGTAAGCTCGAGGAAGTGCTCGTTAGGAGGGAAGATGTGTTGGGGTTTTTGAATAACTTGAAGATAGACAAGTCTCCCGGGCCTGACGGGGTATATCCAAGGATGTTATGGGAAGCAAGGGATGAAATTGCAGAGCCGCTGGCAATGATCTTTTCATCTTCTCTGCTGACGGGGGTGGTACCAGGTGATTGGAGGGTGGCAAATGTTGTGCCCCTGTTCAAGAAAGGGAATAGGAACAACCCTGGGAATTACAGGCCAGTTAGTCTTACTTCGGTGGTAGGCAAGTTGATGGAAAAGGTGCTGAGGGATAGGATTTCTGAGCATCTGGAAAGACACTGCTTGATTCGGGACAGTCAGCACGGTTTTGTGAGGGGTAGGTCTTGCCTCACAAGCCTGATTGAATTCTTTGAGCAGGTGACCAAGCAAGTGGATGAGGGTAAACCAGTGGATGTGGTGTACATGGATTTTAGTAAGGCATTTGATAAGGTCCCCCATGGTAGACTTATGGAGAAAGTCAGGAGGCATGGGATAGTGGGGAATGTGGCCAGTTGGATTAAGAATTGGCTAACTGATAGAAGGCAGAGAGTGGTCTTAGATGGTAAATACTCAGCCTGGAGCCCAGTTACCAGTGGCGTGCCGCAGGGATCAGTTCTGGGTCCTCTCCTGTTTGTGATTTTTATTAACGACTTGGATGAGGAAGTCGAAGGGTGGGTCAGTAAATTTGCAGATGATACAAAGGTTGGTGGAGTTGTGGATACCGAGGAGGGCTATTGTCGTCTGCAAAGGGACTTGGATAGGTTGCAGTGCTGGGCTGAAAAGTGGCAGATGGAGTTTAACCCTGAAAAGTGTGAGGTCGTCCATTTTGGAAGGACAAACATGAATGCAAAATACTGGGTTAACGGTAGGGTTCTTGGGCATGTGGAGGAGCAGAGAGACCTTGGGGTCTATGTGCATAGATCATTGAAAGTTGCAACTCAAGTGGATAGGGCTGTGAAGAAGGCATATGGGGTGTTAGCGTTCATTAGCAGAGGGATTGAATTTAAGAGCCGTGAGGTGATGATGCAGCTGTACAGGACCTTGGTAAGGCCTCATTTGGAGTACTGTGTGCAGTTCTGGTCGCCTCATTTTAGGAAGGATGTGGAAGCCTTGGAGAGGGTGCAGAGGAGATTTACCAGGATGTTGCCTGGAATGGAGAATAAGTCTTACGAGGAAAGGCTGAACATTCTAGGCCTCTTCTCATTAGAAAGGAGAAGGATGAGGGGTGACATGATAGAGGTTTATAAGATGATCAGGGGAATAGATAGGGTAGACAGTCAGAAACTTTTTCCCCGGGTGGAGCAAAGCGTTACAAGGGGTCATAAATTTAAGGTGAAGGGTGGGAGATATAAGGGGGATGTCAGGGGAAGGTTCTTTACCCAGAGAGTGGTCGAGGCATGGAATGCCTTGCCCGGGGAAGTTGTTGAGTCAGAAACTTTAGGGACTTTCAAAAGGCTTTTGGATAGGTATATGGATAAAGGAGAATGATGGGGTATAGATTAAATTGTCCTTGACAGAGGACAAAGGATCGGCACAACATTGTGGGCCGAAGGGCCTGTTCTGTGCTGTATGTTCTATGTTCTATGTTCTATGTTCTGTGTTGGAGATATAGTCCTGCCACCTGATGCCAAGTATTCTCCGAAGGCAGCGAAGATGGAATGAATTGAGACGTCGCTCTTGGCTGGCATACGTTGTCCAGGCCTCGCTGCCGTAGAGCAAGGTACTGAGGACACAGGCCTGATACACTCGGACTTTTGTGTTCCGTGTCAGTGCGCCATTTTCCCACACTCTCTTGGCCAGTCTGAACATAGCAGTGGAAGCCTTACCCATGCGCTTGTTGATTTCTGCATCTAGAGACAGGTTACTGGTGATAGTTGAGCCTAGGTAGGTGAACTCTTGAACCACTTCCAGAGCGTGGTCGCCAATATTGATGGATGGAGCATTTCTGACATCCTGCCCCATGATGTTCGTTTTCTTGAGGCTGATGGTTAGGCCAAATTCATTGCAGGCAGACGCAAAACCTGTCGATGAGACTCTGCAGGCATTCTTCAGTGTGAGATGTTAAAGCAGCATCGTCAGCAAAGAGGAGTTCTCTGATGAGGGCTTTCCGTACTTTGGACTTCGCTCTTAGACGGGCAAGGTTGAACAACCTGCCCCCTGATCTTGTGTGGAGGAAATTTCCTTCTTCAGAGGATTTGAACGCATGTGAAAGCAGCAGGGAGAAGAAAATCCCAAAAAGTGTGGGTGCGAGAACACAGCCCTGTTTCACACCACTCAGGATAGGAAAGGGCTCACACACACACATACCAGGCCCAGAGCTACACACACGCACTCACCGACACACACACACACACCCACCCCAGGCCCAGAGCTACACACACGCACTCACACACACACACAAACACACACACACCCCAGGCCCAGAGCTACACACAAACACAGACAGACAGACACACACACACACACACACCAGGACCAGAGCTACACAGACACACACTCGCGCACACACATACCAGGATTAGAGCAAAACACACACACACATACACACCAGGCCCAGAGCTACGCACACGCATGCATACACACAAACACACACACCAGGCCCAGAGCTACACACACACACACACCAGGCCCAGAGCTACACACACACCAGGCCCAGAGCTACACATACACAGACACACACACACACACACACACACACACACACACACACATCAGGCCCAGAGCTACACAAACACACACACGTGCTCACACACACCAGGCCCAGAGCAAAACACACACACACACACCAGGCCCAGAGCTACGCACATGCTGGCATACACACACACACACACACCAGGCCCAGACCTACACACACACCAGGCCCAGAGCTACACACACACACACCAGGCCAGGAGCTACACACACACGCACACACACACACACACACACACCAAGCCCCGACCTACACACTCACACACACACCAGGCCCATAGCTACACAGACACACACACACCAGGCCCAGAGCAACACACACACACGCACAAACACACACACACCAGGCCCAGAGCTACACACACACACACACACACACACACATACAAGCACACACAAGGCCCACAGCTACACACTCACACACACACACACACACAGACCAGGCCCAGAGCTACACACACACACACATACAAGCAAACACAAGGCCCAGAGCTACACACACACACACA
>NC_090421.1:24118647-24133647 GCF_036365525.1 Heterodontus francisci
GCTACACAGACACACACACACACAGCAGGCCCAGAGCTACAGACACACACACACACACACACAGATACAGACACCAGGCCAGGAGCACAAACACACACACACACTCACACACACACACACACCAGGCCCCGAGCTACACACACACACACACACCAGGCCCAGATCTACACACACACACACACACACACCAGGCCCAGAGCTACACACACACACACACACCAGGCCCAGAGCTACACACACACACACACACACATACAAGCACACACAAGGCCCACAGCTACACACACACACACACACACACACAGACCAGGCCCAGAGCTACACAGACACACACACACACACACACACAAGCACACACAAGGCCCACAGCTACACACACACACACACACAGACCAGGCCCAGAGCTACACAAACACACACACACACACCAGGCCCAGAGCTACGCGCACACACACACGCACACACACACACCAGGCCCAGAGCTACACGCACACACACACACACAAGGCCCAGAGCTACACACACACACAGACACACCATTCCCAGATCTGCACAGACACACACACGCGCACACACACACCAGGCCCAGAGCAAAACACACACACACACACACACACATACCAGGCCCTGAGCTACGCACACGCATGCATACACATACACACACACCAGGCCCAGAGCTACACACACACACACACACAGACCAGGCCCAGAGCCACACACACACACACAGACACACACACACACACAAGGACCAGAGCTACACACACGCAAACACACACACGCACTCACACAAACACCAATCCCAGAGCTACTCATACATGCACACTCACTCACACACACACACACACACGAGGCCCCGAGCTGCGCACACACACACACACACACACACACACACCAGGCCCAGAGCTACGCACACACACACACACACACACACACACACACACACACACATACAAGCACACACAAGTCCCAGAGCTACACACACACACACACACACCAGGCCAAGAGCTACACATACACACACACACACACATACAAGCACACACAAGTCCCAGAGCTACACACACACACACACACACCAGGCCCAGAGGTACACACACACACACACACACAAAAGGCCCAGCGCTACACACACACACACACACACACACAATTCCCAGAGCTTCACACACGCACACACACACGCACACACGCAAACACACCAATCCCAGAGCTACACACACATACACACTCACACACACACACACACACACCAGGCCCAGAGCTACACACACACACACACACACACCAGGCCCTGAGCTAAAAACACACACACACACACACACACACACACACACACCAGGCCCAGAGCTACCCGCACACACACACGAACACACACACACACACACACACCAGGCCCAGAGCTACACACACACACACACACACACCAGGCCCAGAGCTACACACACACACACACACACACACACACCAGGCCCAGAGCTACACATACACACACATACACACACACACACACACCAGGCCCAGAGCTACACGCACACACACACACACGCACACACACACACACCAGGCCCAGAGCTCCACAGACACACACACACCAGGCCCAGAGCTACACAATAACACACCAGGCACAGAGCTACACACACACACAGCAGGCCAAGAGCTACACACACACACACACAAACACACCAGGCCCACAGCTGCGCACACACACAATCCAAGCCCAGAGCTACACACACACACACCAGGCCCAGAGCTACACAGACACAAACACACACACACCCCAGGCCCAGAGCTACACACACACACACAGCAGGCCCAGAGCAACACACACACGCGCACAAACACGCACACACACCAGGCCCGGAACTACACACACACACACACCAGGCCCAGAGCTACACACACACACACACACACACACCAGGCCTAGAGCTACACACACACACATACAAGCACACACAGGGCCCAGAGCTGCACACACACACCAGGCCCAGAGCTACAGAAACACAGACACGCACACACAGACTCACCTGGCCCAGAGCTACACACACAAAAACACACACGCACACACACACCAGGCCCAGAGCTAAACACAATCACACACACGCACACACACACACACACACCAGGCCCAGAGATACGCACGCACACACACACACACACACACACACACACACCAGGCCCAGAGATACACACACACACACACACACACACAGACACACACACACACACACACGAGGCCCAGAGCTACACACACGCACTCACAGACACACACACACACACACACACACAGACACGCACCCCAGGTCCAGAGCGACACACACGCACTCACACACACACAAACACACACACCCCCCAGGCCCAGAGTTACACACAAACACACACACGCGCACACACATACCAGGCACAGAGCAAAACACACACACACACACACACCCACACACACACACACACCAGGCCCAGAGCTGTGCACACGCATGCATACACACAGACACACACCAGGCCCAGAGCTACACACACACGCACACACACACACACCAGGCCCAGAGCTACACACACGCACTCACAGACACACACACACACACACACGCACACGCACCCCAGGTCTAGAGCTACACACACGCACTCACACACACACACAAACACACACACCCCCCAGGCCCAGAGCTACACACAAACACACACAGACACACACACGCGCACACACATACCAGGCACAGAGCAAAACACACACACACACACACACACACACACACACACACACACACACACACACACACACACACACACACACCAGGCCCAGAGCTATGCACACGCATGCATACACACACACACACACACACCAGGCCCAGAGCTACACACACACACACACACACACACACCAGGCCCAGAGCTACACATACACAGACACACACACACACACACACACACACACACACACACACACACACACACACATACACACACCAGGTCCAGAGCTACACAAACACACACACGCGCTCACACACACCAGGCCCAGAGCAAAACACACACACACACACACCAGGCCCAGAGCTACGCACACGCAGGCATACACACACACACACACACACACCAAGCCCAGAGATACACACACACACACACACACACAGACACACACACACACACACACGAGGCCCAGAGCTACACACACGCACTCACAGACACACACACACGCACACACACACACACACGCACCCCAGGTCCAGAGCTACACACACGCACTCACACACACACAAACACACACACCCCCCAGGCCCAGAGCTACACACAAACACACACACGCGCACACACATACCAGGCACAGAGCAAAACACACACACACACACACACCCACACACACACACACACCAGGCCCAGAGCTGTGCACACGCATGCATACACACAGACACACACCAGGCCCAGAGCTACACACACACGCACACACACACACACCAGGCCCAGAGCTACACACACGCACTCACAGACACACACACACACACACACGCACACGCACCCCAGGTCTAGAGCTACACACACGCACTCACACACACACAAACACACACACCCCCCAGGCCCAGAGCTACACACAAACGCACACAGACACACACACGCGCACACACATACCAGGCACAGAGCAAAACACACACACACACACACACACACACACACACACACACACACACACACACACACACCAGGCCCAGAGCTATGCACACGCATGCATACACACACACACACACACCAGGCCCAGAGCTACACACACACACACACACACCAGGCCCAGAGCTACACATACACAGACACACACACACACACACACACACACACACATACACACACCAGGCCCAGAGCTACACAAACACACACACGCGCTCACACACACCAGGCCCAGAGCAAAACACACACACACACACACCAGGCCCAGAGCTACGCACACGCAGGCATACACACACACACACACACACACCAAGCCCAGAGCTACACACACACACACACATACACACACCAGGCCAGGAGCTACACACAAACGCACACACACACACACACACACACTCACACACCAGACCCCGAGCTGCACACACACACACACACACACACCAGGCCCAGAGCTACACACACACAGACACACCAGGCCCAGAGCAAAACACACACACGCACAAACACACACACACCAGGCCAAGAGCTACACACACACACACACACAAACACACTCACACACACCAGGCCAAGAGCTACACACACACACACACACAGACACACCTGGCCCAGAGCTACACACACAAACACGCACACGCACACCAGGCCCAGAGCAAAAGACAATCACACACACGCACTCACACGCACACCAGGCCCAGAGCTACACACAAACACACACAGACACACACACGCGCACACACATACCAGGCCCAGAGCTACACACACACACACACACACACACCAGGCATAGAGCTACACACGCACACACATACAAGCAGACACA
Source organism: Heterodontus francisci (assembly GCF_036365525.1). Taxonomy (NCBI): domain Eukaryota; kingdom Metazoa; phylum Chordata; class Chondrichthyes; order Heterodontiformes; family Heterodontidae; genus Heterodontus; species Heterodontus francisci. The sequence goes on from NC_090421.1 coordinate 24,123,128, forward strand.
GGGCCCAGAGCTGCACACACACACCAGGCCCAGAGCTACACAGACACACACACGCGCACACACAGACCAGGCCCAGAGCAAAATTCACACACACATACACCAGGCCCAGAGCAAAATACACACACACATACACCAGGCCCAGAGCTGCACACACACACACACACACACACACAAGGCCCAGAGCTACACATACACACACACACACACACCAGCCCCAGATCGACACACACAACATGCCCAGAGCTACACACACACACACATACAAGGAAACACAAGGCCCAGAGCTACACACACAAACACACACACACACACACACACACACACACCAGGCCCAGAGCTACACACACACACACACATACACACACACACACACGCACACACACACCAGGCCCAGAGCTAAACACACACACACACACACACACACACCAGGCCCAGAGCTACGCGCGCACACACACACAGACACACACACACAAGGCCCAGAGCTACACACACAAAAACACACACGCACACACACACCAGGCCCAGAGCTAAACACAATCACACACAGGCACACACACACACACCAGGCGCAGAGATACGCACGCACACACACACACACACACACACACACACACACCAGGCCCAGAGCTACACACACGCACACACACATATACACACACACACACACACACCAGGCCCAGAGATACACACACACACACACGCACCCCAGGTCCAGAGCTACACACACGCACTCACACACACACAAACACACACACCCCCCAGGCCCAGAGCTACACACAAACACACACAGACACACACACGCGCACACACATACCAGGCATAGAGCAAAACACACACACACACACACACACACACCAGGCCCAGAGCTATGCACACGCATGCATACACACACACACACACCAGGCCCAGAGCTACACACACACACACACACACACCAGGCCCAGAGCTATACACACACACACACACACACACACCAGGCCCAGAGCTACACATACACAGACACACACACACACACCAGGCCCAGAGCTACACAAACACACACACGCGCTCACACACACCAGGCCCAGAGCAAAACACACACACACACACACCAGGCCCAGAGCTACGCACACGCAGGCATACACACACACACACACACACACCAGGCCCAGACCTACACACACACACACACACACCAAGCCCAGAGCTACACACACACACACACATACACACACCAGGCCAGGAGCTACACACACACGCACACACACACACACACACACCAGACCCCGAGCTACACACACACACACACACCAGGCCCAGAGCTACACACACACAGACACACCAGGCCCAGAGCAAAACACACACACGCACAAACACACACACACCAGGCCAAGAGCTACACACACACACACACACACACAAACACACTCACACACACCAGGCCAAGAGCTACACACACACACACACACAGACACACCTGGCCCAGAGCTACTCACACAAACACGCACACGCACACCAGGCCCAGAGCAAAAGACAATCACACACACGCACTCACACGCACACCAGGCCCAGAGCTACGCACAAACACACACACACACACACACACACACAACAGGCCCAGAGCTACACACACACACACACACACACACACCATGCCCAGAGCTGCACACACACACACACACACACACCAGGCCCAGAGCTACACATACACATACACATATACACACACACCAGGCCCAGAGCTACACATACACACACACACACACACACACACACACAGAAACAAACACACACACACCAGGCCCAGAGCTGCACACACGCACTCACAGACACACACACACACACCCCCAGGCCCAGAACTACACACACACACAGACAGACACACACACACACACACCAGGCCCAGTGTTACACAGACACACACACGCGCTCACACACACACACATACCAGGCCCAGAGCTACGCACACGCACGCATACACACACACACACACCAGGCCCAGAGCTACACACACACACACACACCAGGCCCAGAGCTACACACACACACAGACACACACACCCCAGGCCCAGAGCTACACATACACACACACAAAAGGATCAGAGCTACACACACGCACACACACCAGGCCCAGAGCTACGCCCATGCACGCATACACACACACACCAGGCCCGAGCTACACACACACACACACACACACCAGCCCCAGAGCTACACACACACACACACACACCAGGCCCAGAGCTACGCACAAGCACGCATACACACACACACACACCAGGCCCAGAGCTACACACACACACACACAGACAGACACACACACACAACGCCCAGAGCTACCCACACACACACACACACACACACACCAATCACAGAGCTACACACACACACACACACACACACACACACCAGTCCCAGAGCTACACACACACACACACACCAGGCCCAGAGCTACACACACACAGACACACGCACACACACACCAGGCCCAGAGCTAAACACACACACACACACACACCAGGCCCAGAGCTACGCGCGCACACACACGCCAGGCCCAGAGCTGCACACACACACAGACACCAGGCCCAGAGCTACGCACACACACACACACACATCAGGCCCAGAGCAACACACACACACACACACACCAGGCACAGAGCTACACACTCACAAACACCAGGCCCAGAGCTACACACACACACACACACACCAGGCCCAGAGCTACACACACACACACACACACACACACACCTACACACACACACACACACAAGACCCAGAGCTACACACACACACACACATACAGACACCAGGCCAGGAGCTACACACACACACACACACACACCAGGCCCGAGCTACACACACACACACACACACACCAGCCCCAGAGCTACACACACACACACACACCAGGCCCAGAGCTACGCACAAGCACGCATACACACACACACACACCAGGCCCAGAGCTACACACACACACACAGACAGACACACACACACAACGCCCAGAGCTACCCACACACACACACACACACCAATCACAGAGCTACACACACACACACACACACACACACACACACACACACACACACACACACACACACACACCAGGCCCAGAGCTACGCGCGCACACACACGCCAGGCCCAGAGCTGCACACACACACACACACCAGGCCCAGAGCTACGCACACACACACACACACATCAGGCCCAGAGCTACACACACACACACACACACCAGGCACAGAGCTACACACTCACAAACACCAGGCCCAGAGCTACACAGACACACACACACACCAGGCCCAGAGCTACACACACACACACACACACAGACACACACACCTACACACACACACACACACAAGGCCCAGAGCTACACACACACACACACATACAGACACCAGGCCAGGAGCTACACACACACACACACACACACCAGGCCCCGAGCTACACACACAAGGCCCAGATCTACACACACACACACACACACATACACCAGGCCCAGAGCGACACACACACACACATACAAGCACACACAAGGCCCACAGCTACACACACACACACACACACACACACAGACCAGGCCCAGAGCTACACACACACAGTCACACCAGGCCCAGAGCAAAACACACACACGCACAAACACACACACACCAGGCCAAGAGCTACACACACACACACACACACACAAACACACTCACACACACCAGGCCAAGAGCTACACACACACACACACACAGACACACCTGGCCCAGAGCTACACACACAAACACGCACACGCACACCAGGCCCAGAGCAAAAGACAATCACACACACGCACTCACACGCACACCAGGCCCAGAGCTACGCACAAACACACACACACACACACACAACAGGCCCAGAGCTACACACACACACACACACGCACGCACACACACACACCATGCCCAGAGCTACACACACACACACACACACACCAGGCCCAGAGCTACACATACACATACACATATACACACACACCAGGCCCAGAGCTACACATACACACACACACACACACAGAAACAAACACACACACACCAGGCCCAGAGCTGCACACACGCACTCACAGACACACACCCACACACCCCCCCAGGCCCAGAACTACACACACACACAGACAGACACACACACACACACACCAGGCCCAGTGTTACACAGACACACACACGCGCACACACACACACACATACCAGGCCCAGAGCTTCGCACACGCACGCATACACACACACACACACCAGGCCCAGAGCTACACACACACACACACACCAGGCCCAGAGCTACACACACACACAGACACACACACCCCAGGCCCAGAGCTACACATACACACACACACACACACACACACACACACACACACACACACACACACACCAGGACCAGAGCTACACACACGCACACACACCAGGCCCAGAGCTACGCACATGCACGCATACACACACACACCAGGCCCGAGCTACACACACACACACACACACACCAGCCCCAGAGCTACACACACACACACACACCAGGCCCAGAGCTACGCACAAGCACGCATACACACACACACACACCAGGCCCAGAGCTACACACACACACACAGACAGACACACACACACAACGCCCAGAGCTACACACACACACACACACCAATCACAGAGCTACACACACACACACACACACACACACACACACACACACACACACACCAGTCCCAGATCTACACACACACACACACACACCAGGCCCAGAGCTACACACACCCAGACACACGCACACACACACCAGGCCCAGAGCTAAACACACACACACACACACACACACACCAGGTCTAGAGCTACGCGCGCACACACACGCCAGGCCCAGAGCTGCACACACACACACACACACACCAGGCCCAGAGCTACGCACACACACACACACACATCAGGCCCAGAGATACACACACACACACACACACCATGCACAGAGCTACACACTCACAAACACCAGGCCCAGAGCTACACAGACACACACACACACCAGACCCAGAGCTACACAGACACACACACACACACACACACACACACACCAGGCCCAGAGCTACACATACACAGACACACACACACACACACACACACACACACACACACACACACATACACACACCAGGCCCAGAGCTACACAAACACACACACGCGCTCACACACACCAGGCCCAGAGCAAAACACACACACACACACACCAGGCCCAGAGCTACGCACACGCAGGCATACACACACACACACACACCAAGCCCAGAGCTACACACACACACACACATACACACACCAGGCCAGGAGCTACACACAAACGCACACACACACACACACACACACACACCAGACCCCGAGCTACACACACACACACACACACACACACCAGGCCCAGAGCTACACACACACAGACACACCAGGCCCAGAGCAAAACACACACACGCACAAACACACACACACCAGGCCAAGAGCTACACACACACACACACACAAACACACTCACACACACCAGGCCAAGAGCTACACACACACACACACACAGACACACCTGGCCCAGAGCTACACACACAAACACGCACACGCACACCAGGCCCAGAGCAAAAGACAATCACACACACGCACTCACACGCACACCAGGCCCAGAGCTACACACAAACACACACAGACACACACACGCGCACACACATACCAGGCCCAGAGCTACACACACACACACACACACACACACCAGGCATAGAGCTACACACGCACACACATACAAGCAGACACAGGGCCCAGAGCTGCACACACACACCAGGCCCAGAGCTACACAGACACACACACGCGCACACACAGACCAGGCCCAGAGCAAAATTCACACACACATACACCAGGCCCAGAGCAAAATACACACACACATACACCAGGCCCAGAGCTGCACACACACACACACACACACACACAAGGCCCAGAGCTACACATACACACACACACACACACCAGCCCCAGATCGACACACACAACATGCCCAGAGCTACACACACACACACATACAAGGAAACACAAGGCCCAGAGCTACACACACAAACACACACACACACACACACACACACACCAGGCCCAGAGCTACACACACACACACACATACACACACACACACACGCACACACACACCAGGCCCAGAGCTAAACACACACACACACACACACACACACCAGGCCCAGAGCTACGCGCGCACACACACACAGACACACACACACAAGGCCCAGAGCTACACACACAAAAACACACACGCACACACACACGAGGCCCAGAGCTAAACACAATCACACACAGGCACACACACACACACCAGGCGCAGAGATACGCACGCACACACACACACACACACACACACACACACACCAGGCCCAGAGCTACACACACGCACACACACATATACACACACACACACACACACCAGGCCCAGAGATACACACACACACACACACGCACCCCAGGTCCAGAGCTACACACACGCACTCACACACACACAAACACACACACCCCCCAGGCCCAGAGCTACACACAAAAACACACAGACACACAAACGCGCACACACATACCAGGCATAGAGCAAAACACACACACACACACACACACACACACCAGGCCCAGAGCTATGCACACGCATGCATACACACACACACACACCAGGCCCAGAGCTACACACACACACACACACACACCAGGCCCAGAGCTATACACACACACACACACACACACACCAGGCCCAGAGCTACACATACACAGACACACACACACACACCAGGCCCAGAGCTACACAAACACACACACGCGCTCACACACACCAGGCCCAGAGCAAAACACACACACACACACACCAGGCCCAGAGCTACGCACACGCAGGCATACACACACACACACACACACACCAGGCCCAGACCTACACACACACACACACACACCAGGCCCAGAGCTACACACACACACACACATGCACACACCAGGCCAGGAGCTACACACACACGCACACACACACACACACACACCAGACCCCGAGCTACACACACACACACACACCAGGCCCAGAGCTACACACACACAGACACACCAGGCCCAGAGCAAAACACACACACGCACAAACACACACACACCAGGCCAAGAGCTACACACACACACACACACACACACAAACACACTCACACACACCAGGCCAAGAGCTACACACACACACACACACAGACACACCTGGCCCAGAGCTACTCACACAAACACGCACACGCACACCAGGCCCAGAGCAAAAGACAATCACACACACGCACTCACACGCACACCAGGCCCAGAGCTACGCACAAACACACACACACACACACACACAACAGGCCCAGAGCTACACACACACACACACACACACACACCATGCCCAGAGCTGCACACACACACACACACACACACCAGGCCCAGAGCTACACATACACATACACATATACACACACACCAGGCCCAGAGCTACACATACACACACACACACACACACACACACAGAAACAAACACACACACACCAGGCCCAGAGCTGCACACACGCACTCACAGACACACACACACACACCCCCAGGCCCAGAACTACACACACACACAGACAGACACACACACACACACACCAGGCCCAGTGTTACACAGACACACACACGCGCACACACACACACACATACCAGGCCCAGAGCTACGCACACGCACGCATACACACACACACACACCAGGCCCAGAGCTACACACACACACACACACCAGGCCCAGAGCTACACACACACACAGACACACACACCCCAGGCCCAGAGCTACACATACACACACACAAAAGGATCAGAGCTACACACACGCACACAAACCAGGCCCAGAGCTACGCCCATGCACGCATACACACACACACCAGGCCCGAGCTACACACACACACACACACACACCAGCCCCAGAGCTACACACACACACACACACACCAGGCCCAGAGCTACGCACAAGCACGCATACACACACACACACACCAGGCCCAGAGCTACACACACACACACACAGACAGACACACACACACAACGCCCAGAGCTACCCACACACACACACACACACACCAATCACAGAGCTACACACACACACACACACACACACACACACCAGTCCCAGAGCTACACACACACACACACACCAGGCCCAGAGCTACACACACACAGACACACGCACACACACACCAGGCCCAGAGCTAAACACACACACACACACACACCAGGCCCAGAGCTACGCGCGCACACACACGCCAGGCCCAGAGCTGCACACACACACAGACACCAGGCCCAGAGCTACGCACACACACACACACACACATCAGGCCCAGAGCTACACACACACACACACACACCAGGCACAGAGCTACACACTCACAAACACCAGGCCCAGAGCTACACACACACACACACACACCAGGCCCAGAGCTACACACACACACACACACACACACACACCTACACACACACACACACACAAGACCCAGAGCTACACACACACACACACATACAGACACCAGGCCAGGAGCTACACACACACACACACACACCAGGCCCGAGCTACACACACACACACACACACACCAGCCCCAGAGCTACACACACACACACACACCAGGCCCAGAGCTACGCACAAGCACGCATACACACACACACACACCAGGCCCAGAGCTACACACACACACAGACAGACAGACACACACACACAACGCCCAGAGCTACCCACACACACACACACACACCAATCACAGAGCTACACACACACACACACACACACACACACACACACACACACACACCAGGCCCAGAGCTACGCGCGCACACACACGCCAGGCCCAGAGCTGCACACACACACACACACCAGGCCCAGAGCTACGCACACACACACACACACATCAGGCCCAGAGCTACACACACACACACACACACCAGGCACAGAGCTACACACTCACAAACACCAGGCCCAGAGCTACACAGACACACACACACACCAGGCCCAGAGCTACACACACACACACACACACACACACACACACCTACACACACACACACACACAAGGCCCAGAGCTACACACACACACACACATACAGACACCAGGCCAGGAGCTACACACACACACACACACACACCAGGCCCCGAGCTACACACACAAGGCCCAGATCTACACACACACACACACACACATACACCAGGCCCAGAGCGACACACACACACACATACAAGCACACACAAGGCCCACAGCTACACACACACACACACACACACACACACAGACCAGGCCCAGAGCTACACACACACAGTCACACCAGGCCCAGAGCAAAACACACACACGCACAAACACACACACACCAGGCCAAGAGCTACACACACACACACACACACACAAACACACTCACACACACCAGGCCAAGAGCTACACACACACAGACACACCTGGCCCAGAGCTACACACACAAACACGCACACGCACACCAGGCCCAGAGCAAAAGACAATCACACACACGCACACACATACACCAGGCCCAGAGCTACGAACAAACACATACACACACACACACAACAGGCCCAGAGCTACACACACACACACACACACGCACACACACACACCATGCCCAGAGCTACACACACACACACACACACACCAGGCCCAGAGCTACACATACACATACACATATACACACACACCAGGCCCAGAGCTACACATACACACACACACACACACAGAAACAAACACACACACACCAGGCCCAGAGCTGCACACACGCACTCACAGACACACACCCACACACCCCCCAGGCCCAGAACTACACACACACACAGACAGACACACACACACACACACCAAGCCCAGTGTTACACAGACACACACACGCGCACACACACACACACATACCAGGCCCAGAGCTACGCACACGCACGCATACACACACACACACACCAGGCCCAGAGCTACACACACACACACACACCAGGCCCAGAGCTACACACACACACAGACACACACACCCCAGGCCCAGAGCTACACATACACACACACACACACACACACACACACACACACACACACACACACACCAGGACCAGAGCTACACACACGCACACACACCAGGCCCAGAGCTACGCACATGCACGCATACACACACACACCAGGCCCGAGCTACACACACACACACACACACACCAGCCCCAGAGCTACACACACACACACACACCAGGCCCAGAGCTACGCACAAGCACGCATACACACACACACACACCAGGCCCAGAGCTACACACACACACACAGACAGACACACACACACAACGCCCAGAGCTACACACACACACACACACCAATCACAGAGCTACACACACACACACACACACACACACACACACACACACACACACACACACACCAGTCCCAGATCTACACACACACACACACACCAGGCCCAGAGCTACACACACACAGACACACGCACACACACACCAGGCCCAGA
>NC_090421.1:24136147-24141147 GCF_036365525.1 Heterodontus francisci
AAGCACACACAAGGCCCACAGCTACACACGCACACACACACACACACACACAGACCAGGCCCAGAGCTACACACACACAGACACACCAGGCCCAGAGCAAAACACACACACGCACAAACACACACACACCAGGCCAAGAGCTACACACACACACACACACACACAAACACACTCACACACACCAGGCCAAGAGCTACACACACACACACACACACAGACACACCTGGCCCAGAGCTACACACACAAACACGCACACGCACACCAGGCCCAGAGCAAAAGACAATCACACACACGCACTCACACGCACACCAGGCCCAGAGCTACGCACAAACACACACACACACACACACAACAGGCCCAGAGCTACACACACACACACACACACCATGCCCAGAGCTACACACACACACACCAGGCCCAGAGCTACACATACACATACACATATACACACACACCAGGCCCAGAGCTGCACATACACACACACACACACACAGAAACAAACACACACACACCAGGCCCAGAGCTGCACACACGCACTCACAGACACACACACACACACCCCCCAGGCCCAGAAATACACACACACACAGACAGACACACACACACACACACCAGGCCCAGTGTTACACAGACACACACACGCGCACACACACACACACATACCAGGCCCAGAGCTACGCACACGCACGCATACACACACACACACACCAGGCCCAGAGCTACACACACACACACACACCAGGCCCAGAGCTACACACACACACAGACACACACACCCCAGGCCCAGAGCTACACATACACACACACACACACACACACACACACACACACCAGGACCAGAGCTACACACACGCACACACACCAGGCCCAGAGCTACGCACATGCACGCATACACACACACACCAGGCCCGAGCTACACACACACACACCAGCCCCAGAGCTACACACACACACACACACCAGGCCCAGAGCTACGCACAAGCACGCATACACACACACACACACCAGGCCCAGAGCTACACACACACACACAGACAGACACACACACACACACAACGCCCAGAGCTACACACACACACACACACACACACACACACCAATCACAGAGCTACACACACACACACACACACACACACACACAACCAGTCCCAGAGCTACACACACACACACACACCAGGCCCAGAGCTACACACACACAGACACACGCACACACACACCAGGCCCAGAGCTAAACACACACACACACACCAGGCCCAGAGCTACGCGCGCACACACACGCCAGGCCCAGAGCTGCACACACACACACACACCAGGCCCAGAGCTACGCACACACACACACACACATCAGGCCCAGAGCTACACACGCACACACACACACCAGGCACAGAGCTACACACTCACAAACACCAGGCCCAGAGCTACACAGACACACACACACACCAGGCCCAGAGCTACACACACACACACACAGACACACACCTACACACACACACACACACACACACACACGCACACAAGGTCCAGAGCTACACACACACACACACATACAGACACCAGGCCAGGAGCTACACACACACACACACACACACACACACACACACACACACACCAGTCCCAGATCTACACACACACACACACACCAGGCCCAGAGCTACACACACACAGACACACGCACACACACACCAGGCCCAGAGCTAAACACACACACACACACAAACACACACCAGGCCCAGAGCTACGCGCGCACACACACGCCAGGCCCAGAGCTGCACACACACACACACACCAGGCCCAGAGCTACGCACACACACACACACACATCAGGCCCAGAGCTACACACACACACACACACACACCAGGCACAGAGCTACACACTCACAAACACCAGGCCCAGAGCTACACAGACACACACACACACCAGGCCCAGAGCTACACACACACACACACACACACACACACCTACACACACACACACACACACACACACACGCACACAAGGTCCAGAGCTACACACACACACACACATACAGACACCAGGCCAGGAGCTACACACACACACACACACACACACACCAGGCCCCGAGCTACACACACAAGGCCCAGATCTACACACACACACACACACACCCACACACCAGGCCCAGAGCGACAGACACACACACACATACAAGCACACACAAGGCCCACAGCTACACACACACACACACACACACACACAGACCAGGCCCAGAGCTACACACACACACACACACACACATACAAGCACACACAAGGCCCACAGCTACACACACACACACACAGAACGGGCCCAGAGCTACACACACACACACACACACCTCCACACACACACACACACACACACACACACACAATCACAGAGCTACACACACACACACACCATTCCCAGATCTACACAGACACACACACGCGCACACACACCAGGCCCAGAGCTACGCGCACGCACACACGCACACGCACACACACACACCAGGCCCAGAGCTACACACACACACACACCATTCCCAGATCTACACAGACACACACACGCGAACACACACCAGGCCCAGAGCTACGCACATGCATGCATACACATACACACACACCAGGCCCAGAGCCACACACACACACACACAGAAACAAACAAACACACACACAAGGCCCAGAGCTGCACACACGCACACACACACACGCACACACACAGGGCCCCGAGCTACACACACACACACACACACACCAGGCCCAGAACTACACACACACACACACCATTCCCAGATCTACACAGACACACACACGCGCACACACACCAGGCCCAGAGCTACGCACACGCATGCATACACATACACACACACCAGGCCCAGAGCTACGCACACGCACGCATACACACACACACCAGGACCAGAGCTACACACACGCACACACAAGGCCCAGAGCTACGCACATGCACGCATACACACACACACCAGGCCCGAGCTACACACACACACACACACACCAGCCCCAGAGCTACACACACACACACACACACCAGGCCCAGAGCTACGCACAAGCACGCATACACACACACACACACACCAGTCCCAGAGCTACACACACACACACACACACACACCAATCACAGAGCTACACACACACACACACACACACACACAGACACACACCAGGCCCAGAGCTACGCACACGCACGCATACACACACACACCAGGACCAGAGCTACACACACGCACACACACCAGGCCCAGAGCTACGCACATGCACGCATACACACACACACCAGGCCCGAGCTACACACACACACACACACACACCAGCCCCAGAGCTACACACACACACACACACCAGGCCCAGAGCTACGCACAAGCACGCATACACACACACACACACCAGGCCCAGAGCTACACACACACACAGACACACACACACACACACAACGCCCAGAGCTACACACACACACACACACACACACACACACACACACCAATCACAGAGCTACACACACACACACACACACACACACACACCAGTCCCAGAGCTAGACACACACACACACCAGGCCCAGAGCTACACACACACAGACACACGCACACACACACCAGGCCCAGAGCTAAACACACACACACACACACACACCAGGCCCAGAGCTACGCGCACACACACGCCAGGCCCAGAGCTGCACACACACACACACACCAGGCCCAGAGCTACGCACACACACACACACACACACATCAGGCCCAGAGCTACACACACACACACACACCAGGCCCAGAGCTACGCACACGCAGGCATACACACACACACACACACACACCAGGCCCAGACCTACACACACACACACACACACCAAGCCCAGAGCTACACACACACACACACATACACACACCAGGCCAGGAGCTACACACACACGCACACACACACACACACACACACCAGACCCCGAGCTACACACACACACACACACCAGGCCCAGAGCTACACACACACAGACACACCAGGCCCAGAGCAAAACACACACACGCACAAACACACACACACCAGGCCAAGAGCTACACACACACACACACACACACACAAACACACTCACACACACCAGGCCAAGAGCTACACACACACACACACACAGACACACCTGGCCCAGAGCTACTCACACAAACACGCACACGCACACCAGGCCCAGAGCAAAAGACAATCACACACACGCACTCACACGCACACCAGGCCCAGAGCTACGCACAAACACACACACACACACACACACACAACAGGCCCAGAGCTACACACACACACACACACACACACACACCATGCCCAGAGCTGCACACACACACACACACACACCAGGCCCAGAGCTACACATACACATACACATATACACACACACCAGGCCCAGAGCTACACATACACACACACACACACACACAGAAACAAACACACACACACCAGGCCCAGAGCTGCACACACGCACTCACAGACACACACACACACATCCCCCAGGCCCAGAACTACACACACACACAGACAGACACACACACACACACACCAGGCCCAGTGTTACACAGACACACACACGCACACACACACACACACACATACCAGGCCCAGAGCTACGCACACGCACGCATACACACACACACACACCAGGCCCAGAGCTACACACACACACACACACCAGGCCCAGAGCTACACACACACACAGACACACACACCCCAGGCCCAGAGCTACACACACACACACAGACAGACACACACACACACACACAACGCCCAGAGCTACACACACACACACACACACACACACCAATCACAGAGCTACACACACACACACAAACACACACACAACCAGTCCCAGAGCTACACACACACACACACACCAGGCCCAGAGCTACACACACACAGACACACGCACACACACACCAGGCCCAGAGCTAAACACACACACACACACCAGGCCCAGAGCTACGCGCGCACACACACGCCAGGCCCAGAGCTGCACACACACACAC
>NC_090421.1:24146147-24151147 GCF_036365525.1 Heterodontus francisci
CACACACACACACATCAGGCCCAGAGCTACACACACACACACACACACCAGGCACAGAGCTACACACTCACAAACACCAGGCCCAGAGCTACACAGACACACACACACACACACACACCTACACACACACACACACACACACACACGCACACAAGGTCCAGAGCTACACACACACACACACATACAGACACCAGGCCAGGAGCTACACACACACACACACACACACACACACCAGGCCCCGAGCTACACACACAAGGCCCAGATCTACACACACACACACACACAGCCACACACCAGGCCCAGAGCGACAGATACACACACACATACAAGCACACACAAGGCCCACAGCTACACACACACACACACACACACACACACACAGACCAGGCCCAGAGCTACACACACACACACACACACATACAAGCACACACAAGGCCCACAGCTACACACACACACACACAGAACGGGCCCAGAGCTACACACACACACACACACATCTCCACACACACACACACACACACACACACACACACACACACACACAATCACAGAGCTACACACACACACACACCATTCCCAGATCTACACAGACACACACACGCGCACACACACCAGGCCCAGAGCTACGCGCACGCACACACGCACACGCACACACACACACCAGGCCCAGAGCTACACACACACACACACCATTCCCAGATCTACACAGACACACACACGCGAACACACACCAGGCCCAGAGCTACGCACACGCATGCATACACATACACACACACCAGGCCCAGAGCCACACACACACACACACAGAAACAAACAAACACACACACAAGGCCCAGAGCTGCACACACGCACACACACACACGCACACACACAGGGCCCCGAGCTACACACACACACACACACACACCAGGCCCAGAGCTACACACACACACACACCATTCCCAGATCTACACAGACACACACACGCGCACACACACCAGGCCCAGAGCTACGCACACGCATGCATACACATACACACACACCAGGCCCAGAGCTACGCACACGCACGCATACACACACACACCAGGACCAGAGCTACACACACGCACACACAAGGCCCAGAGCTACGCACATGCACGCATACACACACACACCAGGCCCGAGCTACACACACACACACACACACCAGCCCCAGAGCTACACACACACACACACACACCAGGCCCAGAGCTACGCACAAGCACGCATACACACACACACACACCAGTCCCAGAGCTACACACACACACACACACACACACACCAATCACAGAGCTACACACACACACACACACACACACACACACCAGGCCCAGAGCTACGCACACGCACGCATACACACACACACCAGGACCAGAGCTACACACACGCACACACACCAGGCCCAGAGCTACGCACATGCACGCATACACACACACACCAGGCCCGAGCTACACACACACACCAGCCCCAGAGCTACACACACACACACACACCAGGCCCAGAGCTACGCACAAGCACGCATACACACACACACACACCAGGCCCAGAGCTACACACACACACACAACGCCCAGAGCTACACACACACACACACACACACACACACACACACACACCAATCACAGAGCTACACACACACACACACACACACACACACACCAGTCCCAGAGCTAGACACACACACACACACCAGGCCCAGAGCTACACACACACAGACACACGCACACACACACCAGGCCCAGAGCTAAACACACACACACACACACACACCAGGCCCAGAGCTACGCGCACACACACGCCAGGCCCAGAGCTGCACACACACACACACACATCAGGCCCAGAGCTACACACACACACACACACCAGTCCCAGAGCTACGCACACGCAGGCATACACACACACACACACACACACACCAGGCCCAGACCTACACACACACACACACACACCAAGCCCAGAGCTACACACACACACACACATACACACACCAGGCCAGGAGCTACACACACACGCACACACACACACACACACACCAGACCCCGAGCTACACACACACACACACACCAGGCCCAGAGCTACACACACACAGACACACCAGGCCCAGAGCAAAACACACACACGCACAAACACACACACACCAGGCCAAGAGCTACACACACACACACACACACACACAAACACACTCACACACACCAGGCCAAGAGCTACACACACACACACACACAGACACACCTGGCCCAGAGCTACTCACACAAACACGCACACGCACACCAGGCCCAGAGCAAAAGACAATCACACACACGCACTCACACGCACACCAGGCCCAGAGCTGCACACACACACACACACCAGGCCCAGAGCTACGCACACACACACACACACACACATCAGGCCCAGAGCTACACACACACACACACACACCAGGCACAGAGCTACACACTCACAAACACCAGGCCCAGAGCTACACAGACACACACACACACCAGGCCCAGAGCTACACACACACACACACACACACACACACCTACACACACACACACACACACACACACGCACACAAGGTCCAGAGCTACACACACACACACACATACAGACACCAGGCCAGGAGCTACACACACACACACACACACACACACCAGGCCCCGAGCTACACACACAAGGCCCAGATCTACACACACACACACACACAGCCACACACCAGGCCCAGAGCGACAGATACACACACACATACAAGCACACACAAGGCCCACAGCTACACACACACACACACACACACACACACAGACCAGGCCCAGAGCTACACACACACACACACACACATACAAGCACACACAAGGCCCACAGCTACACACACACACACACAGAACGGGCCCAGAGCTACACACACACACACACACATCTCCACACACACACACACACACACACACACACACACACACACAATCACAGAGCTACACACACACACACACCATTCCCAGATCTACACAGACACACACACGCGCACACACACCAGGCCCAGAGCTACGCGCACGCACACACGCACACGCACACACACACACCAGGCCCAGAGCTACACACACACACCATTCCCAGATCTACACAGACACACACACGCGAACACACACCAGGCCCAGAGCTACGCACACGCATGCATACACATACACACACACCAGGCCCAGAGCCACACACACACACACACAGAAACAAACAAACACACACACAAGGCCCAGAGCTGCACACACGCACACACACACACGCACACACACAGGGCCCCGAGCTACACACACACACACACACACACCAGGCCCAGAGCTACACACACACACACACCATTCCCAGATCTACACAGACACACACACGCGCACACACACCAGGCCCAGAGCTACGCACACGCATGCATACACATACACACACACCAGGCCCAGAGCTACGCACACGCACGCATACACACACACACCAGGACCAGAGCTACACACACGCACACACAAGGCCCAGAGCTACGCACATGCACGCATACACACACACACCAGGCCCGAGCTACACACACACACACACACACCAGCCCCAGAGCTACACACACACACACACACACCAGGCCCAGAGCTACGCACAAGCACGCATACACACACACACACACCAGTCCCAGAGCTACACACACACACACACACACACACACCAATCACAGAGCTACACACACACACACACACACACACACACACCAGGCCCAGAGCTACGCACACGCACGCATACACACACACACCAGGACCAGAGCTACACACACGCACACACACCAGGCCCAGAGCTACGCACATGCACGCATACACACACACACCAGGCCCGAGCTACACACACACACCAGCCCCAGAGCTACACACACACACACA
The DNA here is from genome assembly GCF_036365525.1 of Heterodontus francisci. Classification (NCBI taxonomy): domain Eukaryota; kingdom Metazoa; phylum Chordata; class Chondrichthyes; order Heterodontiformes; family Heterodontidae; genus Heterodontus; species Heterodontus francisci. The sequence goes on from NC_090421.1 coordinate 24,150,032, forward strand.
CACCAGGCCCAGAGCTACGCACAAGCACGCATACACACACACACACACCAGGCCCAGAGCTACACACACACACACAGACACACACACACACACACAACGCCCAGAGCTACACACACACACACACACACACACACACACACACACACCAATCACAGAGCTACACACACACACACACACACACACACACACCAGTCCCAGAGCTAGACACACACACACACACCAGGCCCACAGCTACACACACACAGACACACGCACACACACACCAGGCCCAGAGCTAAACACACACACACACACACACACCAGGCCCAGAGCTACGCGCACACACACGCCAGGCCCAGAGCTGCACACACACACACACACATCAGGCCCAGAGCTACACACACACACACACACCAGTCCCAGAGCTACGCACACGCAGGCATACACACACACACACACACACACACCAGGCCCAGACCTACACACACACACACACACACCAAGCCCAGAGCTACACACACACACACACATACACACACCAGGCCAGGAGCTACACACACACGCACACACACACACACACACACCAGACCCCGAGCTACACACACACACACACACCAGGCCCAGAGCTACACACACACAGACACACCAGGCCCAGAGCAAAACACACACACGCACAAACACACACACACCAGGCCAAGAGCTACACACACACACACACACACACAAACACACTCACACACACCAGGCCAAGAGCTACACACACACACACACACAGACACACCTGGCCCAGAGCTACTCACACAAACACGCACACGCACACCAGGCCCAGAGCAAAAGACAATCACACACACGCACTCACACGCACACCAGGCCCAGAGCTACGCACAAACACACACACACACACACACACAACAGGCCCAGAGCTACACACACACACACACACACACACACCATGCCCAGAGCTGCACACACACACACACACACACCAGGCCCAGAGCTACACATACACATATACACACACACCAGGCCCAGAGCTACACATACACACACACACACACACAGAAACAAACACACACACACCAGGCCCAGAGCTGCACACACGCACTCACAGACACACACACACACACCCCCCAGGCC
>NC_090421.1:24163647-24166147 GCF_036365525.1 Heterodontus francisci
CAGGCCCAGAGCTACACACACGCACGCATACACACACACACCAGGCCCAGAGCTACACACACACACACACACCAGGCTCAGAGCTACGCACACGCACGCATACACACACACACCAGGCCCGAGCTACACACACACACACACCAGCCCCAGAGCTACACACACACACACACACCAGGCCCAGAGCTACGCACACGCACGCATACACACACACACACACCAGGCCCAGAGCTACACACACACACACACACACACACCAGGCCCAGAGCTGCACACGCACACAGACACACACACAAGGCCCAGAGCTACACACACGCACACACACACACACACACAATCACAGAGCTACACACACACACACACACACACACCAGGCCCAGAGCTACACACACACACACACACACCAGGCCCAGAGCTACACACACACAGACACACGCACACACACAACAGGCCCAGAGCTAAACACACACACACACACACACACACACACACCAGGCCCAGAGCTACGCGCGCACACTCACGCCAGGCCCAGAGCTGCACACACACACACACACACACACACACACAAGGCCCAGAGCTACGCACACACACATACACACACACACACACACACCAGGCCCAGAGCTACACACACACACACACGCACACACCAGGCCCAGAGCAACACACACACACGCAAAAAGACACACACTCACAAACACCAGGCCCAGAGCTACACAGACACACACACACACACACCAGGCCCAGAGCTACACACACACACACACACACACACACACCAGGCCTAGAGCTACACACACACCTGCACACACACACACACACCAGGCCCAGAGCTACACACACACACACACACACACACATACAGACACCAGGCCAGGAGCAACACACACACACACACCAGGCCCCGAGCTACACACACAAGGCCCAGATCTACACACACGCACACACACACACACCAGGCCCAGAGCTACACACACACACACACACATACAAGCACACACAAGGCCCACAGCTACACACACACACACACACACACACACAGACCAGGCCCAGAGCTACACACACACACACATACAAGCACACACAAGGCCCACAGCTACACACACACACACACAGACCGGGCCCAGAGCTACACACACACACACACACACATATACACACATACACACACACACACACACACACACACACACACACACACACACCAGGCCCAGAGCTACGCGCACACACACACGCACACACACACACCAGGCCCAGAGCTACACACACACACACACACACACCAGGCCCAGAGCTACACACACACACTCCATTCCCAGATCTACACAGACACACACACACACACACACCAGGCCCAGAGCTACGCACACACACACCAGGCCCAGAGCTACACACACACAAACACACACACACACACCAGGCCAAGAGCTACACACACACAAACACACACACACAGACACACCTGGCCCAGAGCTACACACACAAACACACACACGCACACCAGGCCCAGAGCAAAAGACAATCACACACACGCACTCACACGCACACCAGGCCCAGAGCTACACACACGCACTCACAGACACACACACACACACACCCAGGCCCAGAACTACACACACACACACAGACAGACACACACACAGACACACACACCAGGCCCAGAGCTACACAGACACACACACGCGCACACACACACACATACCAGGCCCAGAGCTACGCACACGCACGCATACACACACACACACACCAGGCCCAGAGCTACACACACACACGCACACACCAGGCCCAGAGCTACACACACACACAGACACACACACCCCAGGCCCAGAGCTACACATACACACACACACAGACACACACACACACAAGGCCCAGAGCTACTCACACGCACGCATACACACACACGCCAGGCCCAGAGCTACACACACACACACACACACACCAGGCCCAGAGCTACGCACACGCACGCATACACACACACACCAGGCCCGAGCTACACACACACACACACACCAGGCCCAGAGCTACGCACACGCACGCATACACACACACACACACCAGGCCTTAGCTACACACACACACACACACACACCAGGCCCAGAGCTACACACACACACACACACAAGGCCCAGAGCTACACACACGCACACACACACACACACACACACCAATCACAGAGCTACACACACACACACACCAGGCCCAGAGCTACACACACACACACACACACACACACACACCATGCCCAGAGCTACACACACACAGACACACGCACTCACACACCAGGCCCAGAGCTAAACACACACACACACACACCAGGCCCAGAGCTACGCGCGCACACACACACAAACAGCAGTCCCAGAGCAACACACACACACCAGGTCCAGAGCTACACACGCACACACACACACACACACACACACACACCAGGCCCAGAGCTACACACACACACACACACAAACAGCAGTCCCAGAGCAACACACACACACCAGGTCCAGAGCTA
>NC_090421.1:24176147-24183647 GCF_036365525.1 Heterodontus francisci
ACCACAGTCCAGGCCCTGAGCTACACAAACACATTCGACAGCCAGGCCCTCAGCTGCACAGACACACACACCGCAGCCCAGGCCCCGAGCTACACACACACACACAGACACCACAGACCAGGCCCGGAGTTACACTCACACACACACACCAGGCCCAGAGCTACACACACACACACACACAAACCAGGCACAGAGCTACACACACACACACTCACACACACACACACACACAAACATCAAGCCCAGAGCTACACACACACACACACACACCAGCCCCAGAGCTACACACACATACACACACACACACCACTGTCCAGGCCCTGAGCTACAAACACACACACACACACACCACAGCACCAGGCCCTGAGCTACACACACACACACCACAGTCGAGGCCATGAGCTACACACACAGACACACACACACACACACACACACACACACCAGGCCCAGAGCTACACACACATACACACACACACACCACAGCCCAGGCCCTGAGCTACACACACCACAGTCCAGGCCCTGAGCTACACAAACACATCCGACAGCCAGGCCCTCAGCTGCACAGACACACACACCGCAGCCCAGGCCCCGAGCTACACACACACACGCAGACAACACAGCCCAGGCCCTGAGATGCACACACACACACAACTGCCCAGGCCCTGAGCTACACACACACTCATGCACACACACACACACACACACACACCACCGCCCAGGCCCTGAGCTACACGCACACGTACACGCACACACACACACACCACAGCCCAGGCCCTGATCTACAGAAACACACACGACAGCCAGGCACTGAGCTACACAGACACACGCACCACAGCCCAGGCCCCGAGCTACACACGCACACGCACCAGGCCCAGAGCTACACACACACGCACACACACACACACCAGGCCCAGAGCTACACACACACACACACACGGCACAGAGCGACACACACACACACACACACACACACACACACACAAGGCCCAGAGCTACACACACACACACACAAACACACACACACTCACCAGGCCCAGAACCGCCCGCACACACACACACACACACACACACCAGGCCCAGAGTTACACACACACACACGTACACACACACACCAGGCCCAGAGCTACACACACGAACACGCCAGGCCCAGAGCTACACACACACACACCAGGCCCAGAGCTACACACACACACACCAGGCCCAGAGCTACACACACACCAGGCCCAGAGCTACACACACACACACCAGACCCAGAGCTACACACACACACCAGACCCAGAGCTACACACACACACTCACACACAGCAGGTTCAGAGGTACACACACACACTCACACACACCAGGCCCAGAGGTACACACACACACACACCTGGCCCTGAGCTACACAGACACACAAACACACACACGCACACACACCAAACCCAGAGCTACACACACACACACACACACACACCAGGCACAGAGCGACACACAAACACCAGGCCCAGAGCTACACACACACACACACACACACACACAGAAGGCCCAGAGCTACTCACACACACACACACAGACACACACAACAGGCCCAGAGCTACACACAAACACACACACACACACCAGTCCCTGAGCTAGACACACATACACAGACACACAAACAAACACACGCACACACACACCAGGCCCAGAGCTACACTCACGCACACACACACACGCACACACACACACACACACAGACACACACACAAACACACACACACACACACACACCCCAGGTCCAGAGCTACGCACACACACACACACACACACACACACACACACACCACAGTCCAGGCTCTGCGCTACACACACACACACAAACACACACACACACACACCACAGCCCAGGCCCTGAGCTACACACACACACACCACAGTCCAGGCCCTGAGCTACACAAACACATCCGACAGCCAGGCCCTCAGCTGCACAGACACACACACCGCAGCCCAGGCCCCGAGCTACACACACACACGCAGACACCACAGACCAGGCCCTGAGTTACACTCACACACACACACCAGGCCCAGAGCTACACACACACACACACACACAAACCAGGCACAGAGCTACGCACACACACACTCACACACACACACACACACACACACACACACACACACACACAAACATCAAGCCCAGAGCTACACACACACACACACACCAGCCCCAGAGCTACACACACACACGCACACACATACACCAGGACCAGAGCTACACACACACACAGACAAACACACAACAGGCCCAGAGCTACACACACATACACACGCCAGGCACAGAGCTACACAGACACACAACAGGCGCAGAGCCCCCCCCCCCCACCCCACACATACACACACACACACCACAGTCCAGGCCCTGAGCTACAAACACACACACACACACACACACACACCACAGCCCAGGCCCTGAGCTACACACACACACACCACAGTCCAGGCCTTGAGCTACACACACACTCCACAGTCGACGCCATGAGCTACACACACAGACACACACACACACACACACACAACAGCCCAGGCCCTGAGATACACACACACACACAACTGCCCAGGCCCTGAGCTACACACACACTCATGCACACACACACACACACACACTACCGCCCAGGCCCTGAGCTACACGCACACGTACACGCACACACACACACACCACAGCCCAGTCCCTGATCTGCAGAAACACACACGACAGCTAGGCACTGAGCGACACAGACACACGCACCACAGCCCAGGCCCCGAGCTACACACACATACGCACCAGGCCCAGAGCTACACACACACACACACACACACACACACACCCACACACACGGCACAGAGCTACACACACACACACACACACACACAAACATCAAGCCCAGAGCTACACACACACACACACAACTGCCCCAGAGCTACACACACACACACACACCAGGCCCAGAGCTACACACACACACACACAACAGGCCCAGAGCTACACACACACACACACAATGCCCAGAGCTACACACACACACACACCCCAGGCCCAGAGCTACGCACACACACACGCCAGACAAAGAGCTACACACACACACACCAGGCCCAGACCTACACACACACACGCCGGGCCCCGAGCTACACACACACACACACCAGGCCCAGAGCTACACACACACACACCAGGCCCTGAGCTAGACGCACACACACACACACCAGGCCCAGAGCTACAGACAAACACACACACACGAGGCCCAGTGCTCCACACGCACACATCAAGCCCAGAGCTACACACACACACACCAGGCCCAGAGCTACACACACACACACACACACACACGTAACAGAGCTACACACACACACACATGCACACACATACCAGGCCCAGAGCTACACACACACACACCAGGCCCAGAGCTACACACACACACACACACACACTCCAGGCCCAGAGCTGCACACACACACACACCAGGCCCAGAGCTACACACACACAAACACACACACCAGGCGCAGAGTTACACACACACACACCAGGCCCAGAGCTACACTCACACACACACACACACAAACACACACTCACACACCAGGCCCAGAGCTACACACACACACACAACAGGTCCAGAGGTACACACAGACACACACACACACACACACCAGGCCCACAGCTACACACACACACACACGCACAAACAACAGGCCCAGAGCTACACACACACACACACACGCACACACCAGGCCCAGAGCTACACACACACACACACATACACACCAGGCCCAGAGCTACACACACACATACGCCAGGCCCAGAGCTATACACACACACAACAGGCCCATAGCTACACACACACACGCCAGGCCCAGAGCTACACACACACAGACCAGGCCCAGAGCTACACACGCACACACACACCAGACCCAGAGCTACACACACACACACACACACACACACACCTGGCCCGGACCAACAAATACACACACACACACACCAGGCCCAGAGCTACACACACACACAAACACCAGGCCCAGAGCTACACACACACACACCCACCAAGCCCTGAGCTACACACACACACACACACACACACACACACACACATACCACAGTCCAGGCCCTGAGCTACACACACACACACCACAGCCCAGGACCTGAGCTACACACACACAATCACACACACACCACAGTCCAGGCCCTGAGCTACACACACACACACACACACACAACAGCACAGGCCCTGAGCTACACACACACACCGCTGCCCAGGCCCTGAGCTTCACACACAGACATGCACACGAACACACACACACACACCACCAGCCAGGCCCTGAGCTACTCGCACACACACACACACACACACACACCACAGCCCAGGCCCTGATCTACACACACACACACGACAGCCAGGCCCTGAGCTACACACATACGCGCACACACACACACACACACCGCAGCCCAGGCCCTGATCTACACACACACACACGCGCACACAAACACAGACGACAGCCCAGGCCCTGAGCTACACACACACACACACCACAGCCCAGGCCAGGAGCTACACACACACACACACACAGACACCACAGACCAGGCCCGAGCTACACACACACACACACACACACACACACACCAGCCCCAGAGCTACACACACACACACACACACACCAGGCCCAGAGCTACACACACAAACACACAACAGGCCCAGAGCTACACACACACACACACACACACCAGACCCAGAGCTACACACACACATACACGCACCAGGCACAGAGCTACACACACACACACCAGGCCCAGAGCCACACACGCACACACACACACAAACACACACCAGGCCCAGAGTTACACACACACACGCCAGGCCCAGAGCAACACACACACACACACAAACACGCACACTCACCAGGCCCAGAACCGCCCGCACACACACACACACACACACACACACACCAGGCCCAGAGTTACACACACACACACGTACACACACACACCAGGCCCAGAGCTACACACACGAACACGACAGGCCCAGAGCTACACACACACACACACCAGACCCAGAGCTACACACACACACCAGGCCCAGAGCTACACACACACACCAGGCCCAGAGCTACACACACACACACACCAGGCCCAGAGCTACACACACACACACCAGGCCCAGAGCTACACACACACACACCAGACCCAGAGCTACACACACACACCAGACCCAGAGCTACACACACACACTCACACACACCAGGTTCAGAGGTACACACACACACTCACACACACCAGGCCCAGAGGTACACACACACACACTCCTGGCCCTGAGCTACACAGACACACAAACACGCACACACACCAAACCCAGAGCTACACACACACACACACACACACACCAGGCACAGAGCGACACACACACACACACACACACACAAGGCCCAGAGCTACTCACACACACACACACAGACACACACAACAGGCCCAGAGCTACACACAAACACACACACACACCAGTCCCTGAGCTAGACACACATACACAGACACACAAACAAGCACACGCACACACACACCAGGCCCAGAGCTACACTCACGCACACACACACACGCACACACACACACACACACACCCCAGGCCCAGAGCTCCACACAAAGAAACACACACACACACACACACACACTCCAGGCCCAGAGCTACGCACACACACACACACACACCACAGTCCAGGCCCTGAGCTACACACACACACACAAACACACACACACACACACCACAGCCCAGGCCCTGAGCTACACACACACACACCACAGTCCAGGCCCTGAGCTACACAAACACATCCGACAGCCAGGCCCTCAGCTGCACAGACTCACACACCGCAGCCCAGGCCCCGAGCTACACACACTCACGCAGACACCACAGACCAGGCCCTGAGTTACACTCACACACACACACACACCAGGCCCAGAGCTACACACACACACACACACACACACAAACCAGGCACAGAGCTACACACACACACACACACACACACACACACACACACACACAAACATCAAGCCCAGAGCTACACACACACACACACACCAGCCCCAGAGCTACACACACACACGCACACACACACACCAGGACCAGAGCTACACACACACACAGACAAACACACAACAGGCCCAGAGCTACACAGACATACACACGCCAGGCACAGAGCTACACACACACACAACAGGCGCAGAGCCCCCCCCCCACCCCACACACACACACACACCAGGCCCAGAGCTACACACACATACACACACACACACCACAGTCCAGGCCCTGAGCTACAAACACACACACACACACACACACACACACCACAGCCCAGGCCCTGAGCTACACACACACACACCACAGTCCAGGCCTTGAGCTACACACACACTCCACAGTCGAGGCCATGAGCTACACACACAGACACACACACACACACACACACACACACACACACAACTGCCCAGGCCCTGAGCTACACACACACTCATGCACACACACACACACACCACCGCCCAGGCCCTGAGCTACACGCACACGTACACGCACACACACACACACCACAGCCCAGGCCCTGATCTACAGAAACACACACGACAGCCAGGCACTGAGCTACACAGACACACGCACCACAGCCCAGGCCCCGAGCTACACACGCACACGCACCAGGCCCAGAGCTAGACACACACGCACACACACACACACCAGGCCCAGAGCTACACACACACACACACACGGCACAGAGCGACACACACACACACACACACACACACACACAAACATCAAGCCCAGAGCTACACACACACACACACAACTGCCCCAGAGCTACACACACACACACACACACCAGGCCCAGAGCTACACACACACACACACCACAGTCCAGGCCCTGAGCTACACACACACACACACAAACACACACACACACACACCACAGCCCAGGCCCTGAGCTACACAAACACATCCGACAGCCAGGCCCTCAGCTGCACAGACACACACACCGCAGCCCAGGCCCCGAGCTACACACACACACGCAGACACCACAGACCAGGCCCGGAGTTACACTCACACACACACACCAGGCCCAGAGCTACACACACACACACACACACACAAACCAGGCACAGAGCTACACACACACACACTCACACACACACACACACACAAACATCAAGCCCAGAGCTACACACACACACACACACACCAGCCCCAGAGCTACACACACACACGCACACACACACACCAGGACCAGAGCTACACACACACACACAGACAAACACACAACAGGCCCAGAGCTACACACACATACACACACCAGGCACAGAGCTACACACACACACAACAGGCGCAGAGCCCCCCCCACCCCCCCCCCCCCCCCACACACACACACACACACCAGGCCCAGAGCTACACACACATACACACACACACACCACTGTCCAGGCCCTGAGCTACAAACACACACACACACACACCACAGCACCAGGCCCTGAGCTACACA
>NC_090421.1:24186147-24203647 GCF_036365525.1 Heterodontus francisci
AACATCAAGCCCAGAGCTACACACACACACACACAACTGCCCCAGAGCTGCACACACACACACACACCAGGCCCAGAGCTACACACACACACACACAACAGGCCCAGAGCTACACACACACACACACACACACACACACACACACAATGCCCAGAGCTACACACACACACACACCCCAGGCCCAGAGCTACGCACACACACACGCCAGACAAAGAGCTACACACACACACACCAGGCCCAGACCTACACACACACACGCCGGGCCCCGAGCTACACACACACACACACTAGGCCCAGAGCTACACACACACACACCAGGCCCTGAGCTAGACGCACACACACACACACCAGGCCCAGAGCTACAGACAAACACACACACACGAGGCCCAGTGCTCCACACGCACACATCAAGCCCAGAGCTACACACACACACACCAGGCCCAGAGCTACACACACACACACACACACACACACGTAACAGAGCTACACACACACACACATGCACACACATACCAGGCCCAGAGCTACACACACACACACCAGGCCCAGAGCTACACACACACACACACACACACTCCAGGCCCAGAGCTGCACACACACACACACCAGGCCCAGAGCTACACACACACAAACACACACACCAGGCGCAGAGTTACACACACACACACCAGGCCCAGAGCTACACTCACACACACACACACAAACACACACTCACACACCAGGCCCAGAGCTACACACACACACACAACAGGCCCAGAGGTACACACAGACACACACACACACACACACCAGGCCCACAGCTACACACACACACACACGCACAAACAACAGGCCCAGAGCTACACACACACACACACACACGCACACACCAGGCCCAGAGCTACACACACACACACACACACACACACATACACACCAGGCCCAGAGCTACACACACACATACGCCAGGCCCAGAGCTATACACACACACAACAGGCCCATAGCTACACACACACACGCCAGGCCCAGAGCTACACACACACAGACCAGGCCCAGAGCTACACACGCACACACACACCAGACCCAGAGCTACACACACACACACACACACACACACACACCTGGCCCGGACCAACAAATACACACACACACACACACCAGGCCCAGAGCTACACACACACACAAACACCAGGCCCAGAGCTACACACACACACACCCACCAAGCCCTGAGCTACACACACACACACACACACACACACACACACACACACACACACACACACCACAGTCCAGGCCCTGAGCTACACACACACACACACCACAGCCCAGGACCTGAGCTACACACACACAATCACACACTCACCACAGTCCAGGCCCTGAGCTACACACACACACACACACACACAACAGCACAGGCCCTGAGCTACACACACACACCGCTGCCCAGGCCCTGAGCTTCACACACAGACATGCACACGAACACACACACACACACCACCAGCCAGGCCCTGAGCTACTCGCACACACACACACACACACACCACAGCCCAGGCCCTGATCTACACACACACACACGACAGCCATGCCCTGAGCTACACACATACGCGCACACACACACACACACGACAGCCAGGCCCTGAGCTACACACATACGCGCACACACACACACACACACACCACAGCCCAGGCCCTGATCTACACACACACACACGCGCACACAAACACAGACGACAGCCCAGGCCCTGAGCTACACACACACACACACCACAGCCCAGGCCAGGAGCTACACACACACACACACACACACACACACACACACACACCAGCCCCAGAGCTACACACACACACACACACACACACCAGGCCCAGAGCTACACACACAAACACACAACAGGCCCAGAGCTACACACACACACACACACACACCAGACCCAGAGCTACACACACACATACACGCACCAGGCACAGAGCTACACACACACACACCAGGCCCAGAGCCACACACGCACACACACACACAAACACACACCAGGCCCAGAGTTACACACACACACGCCAGGCCCAGAGCTACACACACACACACACAAACACGCACACTCACCAGGCCCAGAACCGCCCGCACACACACACACACACACACACACACACCAGGCCCAGAGTTACACACACACACACGTACACACACACACCAGGCCCAGAGCTACACACACGAACACGCCAGGCCCAGAGCTACACACACACACACCAGACCCAGAGCTACACACACACACCAGGCCCAGAGCTACACACACACACCAGACCCAGAGCTACACACACACACTCACACACACCAGGTTCAGAGGTACACACACACACACTCACACACACCAGGCCCAGAGGTACACACACACACACACCTGGCCCTGAGCTACACAGACACACAAACACACACACGCACACACACCAAACCCAGAGCTACACACACACACACACACACACCAGGCACAGAGCGACACACAAACACCAGGCCCAGAGCTACACACACACACACACACACACACACACACACAAGGCCCAGAGCTACTCACACACACACACACAGACACACACAACAGGCCCAGAGCTACACACAAACACACACACACCAGTCCCTGAGCTAGACACACATACACAGACACACAAACAAGCACACGCACACACACACAAGGCCCAGAGCTACAATCACGCACACACACACACGCACACACACACACACACACACACCCCAGGCCCAGAGCTCCACACAAAGAAACACACATACACACACACACACACACACACACACACACACACACACACTCCAGGCCCAGAGCTACGCACACACACACACACACACACACACACACCACAGTCCAGGCCCTGAGCTACACACACACACACACACACACACACCACAGCCCAGGCCCTGAGCTACACACACACACACCACAGTCCAGGCCCTGAGCTACACAAACACATCCGACAGCCAGGCCCTCAGCTGCACAGACACACACACCGCAGCCCAGGCCCCGAGCTACACACACTCACGCAGACACCACAGACCAGGCCCTGAGTTACACTCACACACACACACCAGGCCCAGAGCTACACACACACACACACACACACAAACCAGGCACAGAGCTACACAAACACACACACACACACACACACACACAAACATCAAGCCCAGAGCTACACACACACACACACACCAGCCCCAGAGCTACACACACACACGCACACACACACACCAGGACCAGAGCTACACACACACACAGACAAACACACAACAGGCCCAGAGCTACACACACATACACAGACACACACCACAGTCCAGGCCCTGAGCTACAAACACACACACACACACACACACACCACAGCCCAGGCCCTGAGCTACACACACACACACCACAGTCCAGGCCTTGAGCTACACACACACTCCACAGTCGAGGCCATGAGCTGCACACACAGACACACACACACACACACACACACACACACACACACACAACAGCCCAGGCCCTGAGATACACACACACACACAACTGCCCAGGCCCTGAGCTACACACACACTCATGCACACACACACACACACACACACCACCGCCCAGGCCCTGAGCTACACGCACACGTAAACGCACACACACACACACCACAGCCCAGGCCCTGATCTACAGAAACACACACGACAGCCAGGCACTGAGCTACACAGACACACGCACCACAGCCCAGGCCCCGAGCTACACACGCACACGCACCAGGCCCAGAGCTACACACACACGCACACACACACACACCAGGCCCAGAGCTACACACACCCACACACACACACGGCACAGAGCTACACACACACACACACACACACACAAACATCAAGCCCAGAGCTACACACACACACACACAACTGCCCCAGAGCTACACACACACACACACACACACCAGGCCCAGAGCTACACACACACACACACCACAGTCCAGGCCCTGAGCTACACACACACACACACAAACACACACACACACACACCACAGCCCAGGCCCTGAGCTACACACACACACACCACAGTCCAGGCCCTGAGCTACACAAACACATACGACAGCCAGGCCCTCAGCTGCACAGACACACACACCGCAGCCCAGGCCCCGAGCTACACACACACACGCAGACACCACAGACCAGGCCCTGAGTTACACTCACACACACACACCAGGCCCAGAGCTACACACACACACACACACACAAACCAGGCACAGAGCTACACACACACACACTCCCACACACACACACACAAACATCAAGCCCAGAGCTACACACACACACACACACCAGCCCCAGAGCTACACACACACACGCACACACACACACCAGGACCAGAGCTACACACACACACACAGACAAACACACAACAGGCCCAGAGCTACACACACATACACACACCAGGCACAGAGCTACACACACACACAACAGGCGCAGAGCCCCCCCCCCCACCCCCCACACACACACACACACACACACACCAGGCCCAGAGCTACACACACATACACACACACACACCACTGTCCAGGCCCTGAGCTACACACACACACACACACACACAACTGCCCCAGAGCTACACACACACACACACACCAGGCCCAGAGCTACACACACACACACACAACAGGCCCAGAGCTACACACACACACACGCCAGACAAAGAGCTACACACACACACACCAGGCCCAGACCTACACACACACACGCCGGGCCCCGAGCTACACACACACACACACCAGGCCCAGAGCTACACACACACACACCAGGCCCTGAGCTAGACGCACACACACACACACCAGGCCCAGAGTTACAGACAAACACACACACACGAGGCCCAGTGCTCCACACGCACACATCAAGCCCAGAGCTACACACACACACACCAGGCCCAGAGCTACACACACACACACACACACACACACACACACGTAAAAGAGCTACACACACACACACATGCACACACATACCAGGCCCAGAGCTACACACACACACACCAGGCCCATAGCTACACACACACACACACACACACACTCCAGGCCCAGAGCTGCACACACACACACACCAGGCCCAGAGCTACACACACACAAACACACACACCAGGCGCAGAGTTACACACACACACACCAGGCCCAGAGCTACACTCACACACACACACACAAACACACACTCACACACCAGGCCCAGAGCTACACACACACACACAACAGGCCCAGAGGTACACACAGACACACACACACACACACACCAGGCCCACAGCTACACACACACACACACGCACAAACAACAGGCCCAGAGCTACACACACACACACACACGCACACACCAGGCCCAGAGCTACACACACACACACACACACACACACACACACACACACACACATACACACCAGGCCCAGAGCTACACACACACATACGCCAGGCCCAGAGCTATACACACACACAACAGGCCCATAGCTACACACAAACACGCCAGGCCCAGAGCTACACACACACAGACCAGGCCCAGAGCTACACACGCACACACACACCAGACCCAGAGCTACACACACACACACACACACACACACACACACCTGGCCCGGACCAACAAATACACACACACACACACACACACCAGGCCCAGAGCTACACACACACACAAACACCAGGCCCAGAGCTACACACACACACACACACCAAGCCCTGAGCTACACACACACACACACACACACACACACACACACACCACAGTCCAGGCCCTGAGCTACACACACACACACCACAGCCCAGGACCTGAGCTACACACACACAATCACACACACACCACAGTCCAGGCCCTGAGCTACACACACACACACACACACACACACAACAGCACAGGCCCTGAGCTACACACACACACCGCTGCCCAGGCCCTGAGCTACACACACAGACATGCACACGAACACACACACACACACCGCTGCCCAGGCCCTGAGCTACTCGCACACACACACACACACACACCACAGCCCAGGCCCTGATCTACACACACACACACGACAGCCAGGCCCTGAGCTACACACATACGCGCACACACACACACACACACCGCAGCCCAGGCCCTGATCTACACACACACACACGCGCACACAAACACAGACGACAGCCCAGGCCCTGAGCTACACACACACACACACCACAGCCCAGGCCAGGAGCTACACGCACACACACACACAGACACCACAGACCAGGCCCGAGCTACACACACACACACACACATACACACACACCAGCCCCAGAGCTACACACACACACACACACACACCAGGCCCAGAGCTACACACACAAACACACAACAGGCCCAGAGCTACACACACACACACACACACCAGACCCAGAGCTACACACACACATACACGCACCAGGCACAGAGCTACACACACACACACCAGGCCCAGAGCCACACACGCACACACACACACAAACACACACACACACACACACACACACCAGGCCCAGAGTTACAC
This sequence comes from Heterodontus francisci, assembly GCF_036365525.1. Taxonomy (NCBI): domain Eukaryota; kingdom Metazoa; phylum Chordata; class Chondrichthyes; order Heterodontiformes; family Heterodontidae; genus Heterodontus; species Heterodontus francisci. Next base: position 24,192,648 of record NC_090421.1, read on the forward strand.
ACACACACGCCAGGCCCAGAGCTACACACACACCAGGCCCAGAGCTACACACACACACACACCAGGCCCTGAGCTAGACACACACACTCACAACAGGCCCAGAGCTACACACGCACAGATCAGGCCCAGAGCTACACACACACACACCAGGCCCAGAGCTACACACACACGCACACACACACCAGGCCCAGAGCAACACACACACACACCAGGCCCAGAGCTACACACACACACACGCACTCCAAACCCAGAGCTGCACACACACACACACCAGGCCTAGAGCTACACACACACACACACACACCAGGCCCAGAGCTACACACACACACATACAACAGGCCCAGAGCTACACACACACACACACACCAGGCCAAGAGCTACACACACACACACACCAGGCCCAGAGCTGCACACACACACGTCAGGCCCAGAGCTACACACACACACAGACCAGGCCCAGTGCTACACACACACACACCAGGCCCAGAGCTACACACACACACATACACCAGACACAGAGCTACACACACACACACCGGGCCCAGAGCTACACACATACACACACCAGGCCCAGAGCTACACACACACACACACAACAGGCCCAGAGCTACACACACACACATACACACACAAGGCCCAGAGCTACACACACAAACACACCAGGCCCAGAGCTACACACACACACCAGACCCAGAGCTACACACACACACACACACACACACACACACATACACACACTAGGCCCGGAGCTAAAAAAACACACACACACACACACACGCACACACCAGGCCCAGAGCTACACACACACACACACCAGGCCCAGAGCGACACACACACACACAGACACACGGCCCAGAGCTACACACACACATGCACACACACACAACAGGCCCAGAGCTACAGACACACACACACAGACACACACACATCAGGACCAGAGCGACACGCACACACACACACATACACACCAAGCCCAGAGCTACACACACACACACACACACACAACCACACACACACCAGGCCCAGAGCTACACACACACGCACACACACACACACAAACCGTGCGCCGAGCTACACACACACACACACCAGGCCCAGAGCTACACACACACACACCAGGCCCTGAGCTAGACGCACACACACACACACCAGGCCCAGAGCTACAGACAAACACACACACACGAGGCCCAGTGCTCCACACGCACACATCAAGCCCAGAGCTACACACACACACACCAGGCCCAGAGCTACACACACACACACACACACACACACGTAACAGAGCTACACACACACACACACATGCACACACATACCAGGCCCAGAGCTACACACACACACACCAGGCCCAGAGCTACACACACACACACACACTCCAGGCCCAGAGCTGCACACACACACACACCAGGCCCAGAGCTACACACACACAAACACACACACCAGGCGCAGAGTCACACACACACACCAGGCCCAGAGCTACACTCACACACACACACACAAACACACACTCACACACCAGGCCCAGAGCTACACACACACACACAACAGGCCCAGAGGTACACACAGACACACACACACACACACACCAGGCCCACAGCTACACACACACACACACGCACAAACAACAGGCCCAGAGCTACACACACACACACACACACACACCAGGCCCAGAGCTACACACACACACACACACACCAGGCCCAGAGCTACACACACACATACGCCAGGCCCAGAGCTATACACACACACAACAGGCCCATAGCTACACACGCCAGGCCCAGAGCTACACACACACAGACCAGGCCCAGAGCTACACACACACACACACACACACACCTTGCCCGGACCAACAAATACACACACACACACACACACACACCAGGCCCAGAGCTACACACACACACAAACACCAGGCCCAGAGGTACACACACACACACCCACCAAGCCCTGAGCTACACACACACACACACACACATACCACAGTCCAGGCCCTGAGCTACACACACACACACCACAGCCCAGGACCTGAGCTACACACACACAATCACACACACACCACAGTCCAGGCCCTGAGCTACACACACACACACACACACACACACACACACACAACAGCACAGGCCCTGAGCTACACACACACACCGCTGCCCAGGTCCTGAGCTACACACACAGACATGCACACGAACACACACACACACACACCACCAGCCAGGCCCTGAGCTACTCGCACACACACACACACACACACACACACACCACAGCCCAGGCCCTGATCTACACACACACACACGACAGCCAGGCCCTGAGCTACACACATACGCGCACACACACACACACACACCGCAGCCCAGGCCGTGATCTACACACACACACACGCGCACACAAACACAGACGACAGCCCAGGCCCTGAGCTACACACACACACACACCACAGCCCAGGCCAGGAGCTACACACACACACACACACACACACCAGGCCCAGAGCTACACACACACACATCAGGCCCAGAGCTACACACACAAACACACAACAGGCCCAGAGCTACACACACACACACACACCAGACCCAGAGCTACACACACACATACACGCACCAGGCACAGAGCTACACACACACACACCAGGCCCAGAGCCACACACGCACACACACACACAAACACACACACACACACACACCAGGCCCAGAGTTACACACACACACGCCAGGCCCAGAGCTACACACACACCAGGCCCAGAGCTACACACACACACACACCAGGCCCTGAGCTAGACACACACACTCACAACAGGCCCAGAGCAACACACGCACAGATCAGGCCCAGAGCTACACACACACACACCAGGCCCAGAGCTACACACACACGCACACACACACCAGGCCCAGAGCAACACACACACACACCAGGCCCAGAGCTCTACACACACACACGCACTCCAGGCCCAGAGCTACACACACACACATACAACAGGCCCAGAGCTACACACACACACACACACCAGGCCAAGAGCTACACACACACCAGGCCCAGAGCTGCACACACACACGCCAGGCCCAGAGCTACACACACACAGACCAGGCCCAGTGCTACACACACACACACCAGGCCCAGAGCTACACACACACACATACACCAGACCCAGAGCTACACACACACACACCGGGCCCAGAGCTACACACATACACACACCAGGCCCAGAGCTACACACACACACAACAGGCCCAGAGCTACACACACACACATACACACACAAGGCCCAGAGCTACACACACAAACACACCAGGCCCAGAGCTACACACACACACCAGACCCAGAGCTACACACACACACACACACACACACATACACACACTAGGCCCGGAGCTAAAAAAAAACACACACACACACACGCACACACCAGGCCCAGAGCTACACACACACACACACCAGGCCCAGAGCGACACACACACACACACGGCCCAGAGCTACACACACACACGCACACACACACAACAGGCCCAGAGCTACAGACACACACACAGACACACACACATCAGGACCAGAGCGACACGCACACACACACACATACACACCAAGCCCAGAGCTACACACACACACACACACAACCACACACACACCAGGCCCAGAGCTACACACACACACACACACAAACCGTGCCCAGAGCGACACACACACACACACCATGTCCAGAGCTACACACAGACACACACACACAAGGCCCAGAGCTACACACACACACACACACACACACACACACACACAGCAGTCCATGCCCTGAGCTACACACACACACACACACATACCACAGTCCAGGCCCTGAGCTACACACACACACACACACACACACACACAACAGCCCAGGCCCTGAGCTACATACACACACACACACACCACAGTCCAGGCCCTGAGCTACACACACACACACAGCACAGTCCAGGCCCTGAGCTACACACACACTCACACACAACAGCCCAGGCCCTGAGCTACACACACACACCACTGCCCATGCCCTGAGCTACACAAACACACATGCACACGCGCACACACCACCACCCAGGCCCAGAGCTACACGCACACGCAGACGCACACACACACACCACAGCCCAGGCCCTGATCTACACGCACACACACGACAGCCAGGCCCTGAGCTACACGCATACGCACACACACACATTCACACACACCACAGCCCAGGCCCTCAACCAGACACACACACACACACACACCGCAGCCCAGGCCCTGATCTACACACACACACACGCAACAACCCAGGCCCCGAGCTACACACACACACACACACACAGACACCACAGACCAGGCCCTGAGCGACACACACACACACCACAGCGCAGGCCCTGAGCTACATACACACACAAACGAACACTTGGACACACCATAGCACTGGCCCTGAGCTGCACACACACAAACACACACACACACACACCACAGCCCAGGCACTGAGCTACATACACACACAAACTAACACACAGACACACCACAGTCCAGGCCCTGAGCTACACACGCACACACACACACACACACCACAGCCCAGGCCCTGAGCTACACACACACACACACACACCACAGTCCAGGCCCTGAGCTACAAACACACACACACACACTACAGTCCAGGCGAGGAGCTACACACACACACACACACACACACAACGCAGCCCAGGCCCTGAGCTACGCACACACATGCACACGCACACACACACACCACCACCCAGGCCCTGAGCTACACGCACACGCACACACACACACACCACAGCCCAGGCACTGATCTACACACACACACATGCACACGCAAACACACACACACACCACCACCCAGGCCCTGAGCTACACACACACACATGCACATACACACACACACACACCACCACCCAGGCCTGAGCTACACACACACACATGCACACACACACATCACCACCCAGGCCCTGAGCTACGCACACAAACACACACACACACACACACACACACACACACACACACACACACACACACACACCAGGCCCTGATCTACACACACACACACGACAGGCAGGCCCTGAGCTACACATATACGCACACACACACACATTCACACACACCACAGCCCAGGCCCTCAACCAGACACACACACACACACACACCGCAGCCCAGGCCCTGATCTACACACACACACACACGCACACAAACACTGAACACAGCCCAGGCCCAGAGCTACACACACTCACACGCAACAACCCAGGCCCCGAGCTACACACACACACACACAGACACCATAGCACAGGCCCTGAGCTACACACACACAAACACACACACACACACACCACAGCCCAGGCACTGAGATACATACACACACAAACTAAAACACAGACACACCACAGTCCAGGCCCTGAGCTACACACGCACACACACACACACACACCACAGCCCAGGCCCTGAGCTACACACACACACACACTACAGTCCAGGCTAGGAGCTACACACACACACACACACACACACACACACACACACAACGCAGCCCAGGCCCTGAGCTACGCACACACATGCACACACACACACACACACCACCACCCAGGCCCTGAGCTACACGCACACGCACACACCACAGCCCAGGCCCTGATCTACACAAACACACATGACCGCCAGGCCCTGAGCTAAACACATACGCACACACACACATTCACTCACACCACAGCCCTGGCCCTCAACTAGACACACACATACACCGCAGCCCAGGCACTGATCAACACACACACGCATGCACACACACACACACACACCACCACCCAGGCCCTGAGCTACACACACACACATGCACATACACACACACACACACCACCACCCAGGCCTGAGCTACACACACACACATGCACACACACACACACCACCACCCAGGCCCTGAGCTACACACACACACACACACACACCAGGCCCAGAGCGACACACACACACACACACACCAGGCCCAGTGCCACACACACACACACACACACACCAGTCCCAGAGCTACACACATGCACACACGCACGCGCGCTCACACACACACACACCAGGCCCAGAGCTCAACACAAACACACACACACACACACACACACCACCACACACAACCATGCCCAGAGCTACACACACACACACACACACACACACACACACACCAGGCCCAGAGCTGCACACACACACACACACCAGGCCCAGAGCTACACACACACACACACCAGGCCCAGAGCTACACACACACACACACGCAAGGCCCTGAGCTACACACACACACACACACACACACACACCACAGTCCAGGCCCTGAGCAACACACACACACACAACTGCCCAGGCCCTTTGCTACACACACACACACACACACACACACACACACACACACACACACACACACACACACACACACACACACACACACCACCACCCAGGCCCTGAGCTACACGCACACGCACACACCACAGCCCAGGCCCTGATCCACACACATACACACGACAGCCAGGCCCTGAGCTACACACATACGCACACACACACACATTCACACACACCACAGCCCAGGCCTTCAACTAGACACACACCGCAGCCCAGGCCCTGATCTACACACACACACACACACACACACACACACGACAGCCCAGGCCCTGAGCTACATACACACACACCACAGCCCAGGTCCCAAGCTACACACACACACACAGACACCACAGACCAGGACCTGAGCAACATACACACACAAACTAACACACAGACACATCATAACCCAGGCCCTGAGCTACATACACACACACACACACACACACACACACCACAGCCCAGGCCCTGAGCTACATACACACACAAACTGACACACAGACACACCATAGCCCAGGCCCTGAGCTGCACACACACACACACACACACACACACACACACAGACACACACACACACACACCTCAGCTCAGGCCCTGAGCTACATACACACACACACACACACACACACAGACACACACACACCCACACAGACACACCACAACCCAGGCCCAGAGCTACACACACAAACACACACACACACACCACAGGCCAGGCCCTGATCTATATGCACACACACCATGCCCAGAGCTACAGACACACATGCCAGGCCCAGAGCTACACACACACACACACCAGGCCCTGAGCTACACACACACACAAACACACACACACACCACAGCCCAGGCCCTGAGCTACACACACACACACACAAACACACACACAAACCGCAACCAAGGCCCTGAGCTGCACACACACACCGCAGCCCAGGCCCTGAGCTACACACATTCAGACACACACACACACTACAGCCCAGGCACCGAGCTACAAACACACACCACTGACCAGGACCTGAGCTACACACACACACACCACAGCCCTGGCCCTGAGCTACATGCACACGCACACACACACACCACAGCCCAGGCCCTGATCTACACACATACACACACACACATTCACGCACACCACAGCCCAGGCCCTGAACTAGACACACTCAGACGTACCACAGCCCAGGCATCGAGCTACACACACACACACACACAGACACACACACCACAGCCCAGGCCCTGAGCTACACAAACACACAACTGCCCAGGCCCTTAGCTACACACACACACACACACACACACACACACACACACACACACACCACCACCCAGGCCCTGAGCTACACGCACACGCACAAGCAGACACACACACCACAGCCCAGGCCCTGATCTACACACATAAACACGACAGCCAGGCCCTGAGCTACACACATACGCACACAGACACATTCACACACACCACAGCCCAGGCCTTCAACTGGACACACACACACACTCACACGACAGCCCAGGCCCTGAGCTACACACACACACACCACAGCCCAGGTCCCATGCTACACACACACACACACACAGACACCACAGACCAGGCCCTGAGCTACATACACACACAAACTAACACACAGACACACTATAGCCCAGGCCCTGAGCTACACACACACCACAACCCAGGCCCTGAGCTACACACACACACATACTAACACACAGACACAGCATAGCCCAGGCCCTGAGCTACACACACACACACACAGTCACACACACCACAGATCAGGCCCTGAGCTACATACACACACAAACACCCACACAGACACACCACAACCCAGGCCCTGAGCGACACACACACACACACACACACACACACACACACACACACACACACACACACACACACACACACCTGGCCCAGAGCTACACACACACACACACACCAGGCCCAGAGCTACACACACACACACACACACACACATACACACACACACACCAAGCCGAGAGCTACACACACACACACACACACCAGCCCCAGAGCTACACACACACACACACACACACCAGGCCCAGAGCTACACACACACACACACACACACACACACACACACAACAGGCCCAGAGCTACACACACACACACAGACACACACACACCAGTCCCAGAGCTACACACACACCAGGCCCAGAGCTACAGACACACACACACACACACACACACCAGGCCCAGAGCTACACAGACACATACACACACACACACCAGGCCCAGAGCTACACACACACACACACACACACACACCAGGCCCAGAGCTACAAACACAAACACACCAGGTCCAGAGCTACACACACACTCAACTGCCCAGGCCCTGAGCTACACACACACACATGCACACACACAAACACACACCACAGCCCATGCCCTGTGCAACACGCACACACACAAACAACAGCCCAGGCCCTGAGCTAGACACACACACACACACACACACACACACTACAGCCCAGGCCTTGAGCTACGCACCCACACAAACACCACAGCCCAGGCCCTGAGCTACACACACACACGCACACACACACAAACACACACACCACGGCCCAGGCCCTGCGCTGCGCATACACACACTCACACAAACACACACCACTGCCCAGGCCCTGATCTACACACACACACACACACACCACAGCCCAGGCCCTGAGCTAGACACACACACACAAACACACCACAGGCCAGACCCAGATCTATATGCACACACACACACACACACACCAGAACACAGGCCCTGAGATGCACACGCACACACACAACCCGCAGCACAGGCCCTGAGCTACACACACACGCACATACTCACACACACGAACACACACACACATGCATCACTCACCACAGCCCAGGCCCTGAGCTACACACAGTCACACACACACACACACCTCAGCCCGGCCCCTGAGCTACACACACACTCCACTGCCCAGGCCCTGAGCTACACACACACACATACACACACACCAGGCCCAGAGCTACACACACACACACACACACACACACACACACACAAGGCCCAGAGCTACACACACACACACACACACCAGGCCCAGAGCTACACTCACTCACACGCCAGGCCCAGAGCTACACACACACACACACTAGGCCCAGAGCTACACACACACACGCCAGGCCCTGAGCGACACACACACACACACACCACAGCGCAGGCCCTGAGCTACACACACACACACAAACACACACACACACCACAGCCCAGGCCCTGAGCTGCACAAACACACACAAACACATACACACACCACAGGCCAGGCCCTGATCCATATGCACACACACCAGCCCCAGAGCTACACACACACATGCCAGGCCCAGAGCTACACACACACACACGCCAGGCCCAGAGCTACACACAAATACTCCAGGCCCTGAGGTACACACACACACACACCACAGCCCAGGCCCTGAGCTACACAAACACACATACAAACTACAACCCAGGCCCTGAGCTGCACACACACACTCACCGCAGCCCAGGCCCTGAGCTACACACACACACACACACACACACACCTGGCCCAGAGCTACACACACACACACACACACACACACACACACCAGGCCCAGAGCTACACACACACACACACACACACACACACCAAGCCGAGAGCTACACACACACACACACACCAGCCCCAGAGCTACACACACACACACACACACCAGGCCCAGAGCTACACACACACACACACACACACACACACACAAACAGGCCCAGAGCTACACACACACACACACACACACACACACCAGGCACAGAGCTACACACACACATACACACACACACACACGGCCCAGAGCTACACAGACACACACACACACACACACACCAGGCCCATAGCTACACACACACACACACACACACCAGGCCCAGAGCTACAAACACAAACACACCAGGTCCAGAGCTACACAAACACTCAACCGCCCAGGCACTGAGCTACACACACACACACATGCACACACACAAACACATACCACAGCCCAGGCCCTGTGCAACACGCACACACACAAACCACAGCCCAGGCCCTGAGCTAGACACACTTAGACACACACACACTACAGCCCATGCCCTGAGCTACTCACCCACACAAACACCACAGCCTAGGCCCTGAGCTACACAAATACACACACACGACAGCCCATGCCCTGAGCTACGCACCCACACACACACCACTGCCCAGGCCCTGAGCTACACACACTCAGACACACACACACTACAGCCCATGCCCTGAGCTACGCACCCACACACACACCACTGCCCAGGCCCTGAGCTACACACACTCAGACACACACACACTACAGCCCATGCCCTGAGCTACGCACCCACACAAACACCACTGCCCAGGCCCTGAGCTACACACACACACTACAGCCCATGCCCTGAGCTACGCACACACACAAACACCACACACCAGGTCCAGAGCTACACACACGCACACGCCAGGCACAGAGCTACACACACACACGCCAGGCCCAGAGCTACACACACACACGCCAGGCCCAGAGCTAGACACACACACAGACACACCAGGCCCAGAGCTACACACACGCACACATCAGGCCCAGAGCTACACACACACACACCAGGCCCAGAGCTACACACACACACACTCACCAGTACCAGAGCTACACACAA
>NC_090421.1:24206147-24208647 GCF_036365525.1 Heterodontus francisci
CACGCACACACCACAGCCCAGGCCCTGATCGACAAACATACACACGACAGCCAGGCCCTGAGCTACACACATACGCACACACACACACATTCACACACACCACAGCCCAGGCCTTCAACTAGACACACACCGCAGCCCAGGCCCTGATCTACACACACACACACACACACACACACACACGACAGCCCAGGCCCTGAGCTACATACACACACACCACAGCCCAGGTCCCAAGCTACACACACACACACAGACACCACAGACCAGGACCTGAGCAACATACACACACAAACTAACACACAGACACATCATAACCCAGGCCCTGAGCTACATACACACACACACACACACACACACACACACACACACCACAGCCCAGGCCCTGAGCTACATACACACACAAACTGACACACAGACACACCATAGCCCAGGCCCTGAGCTGCACACACACACACACACACACACACACACACACACACACACACACACACACACACAGACACACACCTCAGCTCAGGCCCTGAGCTACATACACACACACACACACACACACACAGACACACACACCCACACAGACACACCACAACCCAGGCCCAGAGCTACACACACAAACACACACACACACACCACAGGCCAGGCCCTGATCTATATGCACACACACCATGCCCAGAGCTACACACACACATGCCAGGCCCAGAGCTACACACACACACAAACACACACACACACCACAGCCCAGGCCCTGAGCCACACACACACACACACAAACACACACACAAACCGCAACCAAGGCCCTGAGCTGCACACACACACCGCAGCCCAGGCCCTGAGCTACACACATTCAGACACACACACACACTACAGCCCAGGCACCGAGCTACAAACACACACCACTGACCAGGACCTGAGCTACACACACACACACCACAGCCCTGGCCCTGAGCTACATGCACACGCACACACACACACCACAGCCCAGGCCCTGATCTACACACATACACACACACACATTCACGCACACCACAGCCCAGGCCCTGAACTAGACACACTCAGACGTACCACAGCCCAGGCATCGAGCTACACACACACACACACACAGACACACACACCACAGCCCAGGCCCTGAGCTACACAAACACACAACTGCCCAGGCCCTTAGCTACACACACACACACACACACACACACACACACACACACACACCACCACCCAGGCCCTGAGCTACACGCACACGCACAAGCAGACACACACACCACAGCCCAGGCCCTGATCTACACACATAAACACGACAGCCAGGCCCTGAGCTACACACATACGCACACAGACACATTCACACACACCACAGCCCAGGCCTTCAACTGGACACACACACACACTCACACGACAGCCCAGGCCCTGAGCTACACACACACACACCACAGCCCAGGTCCCATGCTACACACACACACACACAGACACCACAGACCAGGCCCTGAGCTACATACACACACAAACTAACACACAGACACACTATAGCCCAGGCCCTGAGCTACACACACACCACAACCCAGGCCCTGAGCTACACACACACACATACTAACACACAGACACAGCATAGCCCAGGCCCTGAGCTACACACACACACACACAGTCACACACACCACAGATCAGGCCCTGAGCTACATACACACACAAACACCCACACAGACACACCACAACCCAGGCCCTGAGCGACACACACACACACACACACACACACACACACACACACACCAGGCCCAGAGCTACACACACACACACACACCAGGCCCAGAGCTACACACACACACACACACACACATACACACACACACACCAAGCCGAGAGCTACACACACACACACACACACCAGCCCCAGAGCTACACACACACACACACACACACCAGGCCCAGAGCTACACACACACACACACACACACACACACACACACACAACAGGCCCAGAGCTACACACACACACACAGACACACACACACCAGTCCCAGAGCTACACACACACCAGGCCCAGAGCTACAGACACACACACACACACACACACCAGGCCCAGAGCTACACAGACACATACACACACACACACCAGGCCCAGAGCTACACACACACACACACACACACACACCAGGCCCAGAGCTACAAACACAAACACACCAGGTCCAGAGCTACACACACACTCAACTGCCCAGGCCCTGAGCTACACACACACACATGCACACACACAAACACACACCACAGCCCAGGCCCTGTGCAACACGCACACACACAAACAACAGCCCAGGCCCTGAGCTAGACACACACACACACACACACACACACACTACAGCCCAGGCCTTGAGCTACGCACCCACACAAACACCACAGCCCAGGCCCTGAGCTACACACACACACGCACACACAAACACACACACCACGGCCCAGGCCCTGCGCTGCGCATACACACACTCACACAAACACACACCACTGCCCAGGCCCTGATCTACACACACACACA
>NC_090421.1:24211147-24228647 GCF_036365525.1 Heterodontus francisci
ACACACACAAACACATACACACACCACAGGCCAGACCCTGATCCATATGCACACACACCAGGCCCAGAGCTACACACACACATGCCAGGCCCAGAGCTACACACACACACACACCAGGCCCAGAGCTACACACACATACTCCAGGCCTGGAGGTACACACACACACACACACACCACAGCCCAGGCCCTGAGCTGCACACACACACACAAACACACACACAAACTACAACCCAGGCCCTGAGCTGCACACGCACACACACTCTCACCGCAGCCCAGGCCCTGAGCTACACACGCGCACACACACACACACACAAACCACAACCCAGGCCCTGAGCTGCACACGCACACACACACACACCGCAGCCCAGGCCCAGAGCTACACACACACACACACACACAACACAGCCCAGGCCCTGAGCTACACACACACACGCACACACACACACACACACCAGGCCCAGAGCTACACACACACACACACACCAGGCCCAGAGCTACACTCACTCACACGCCAGGCCCAGAGCTACACACACACACACACACTAGGCCCAGAGCTACACACACACACGCCAGGCCCTGAGCTACACACACACACACACACACACACACCACAGCGCAGGCCCTGAGCTACATACACACAAACTAACACACTGACACACCATAGCCCAGGCCCTGAGCGACACACACAAACACACACACCACAGTCCAGGCCCAGAGCTACACACACACACACACACACACACACACACACCACAGCCCAGGCCCTGAGCTACACAAACACATACAAACACCACAGGCCAGGCACCGATCCATATGCACACTCACCAGGCCCAAAGCTACACACACACATGCCAGGCCCAGAGCTACGCACACACACACACACCAGGCCCAGAGCTGCACACAAATACTCCAGGCCCTGAGGTACACACACCCACACACACACACACACACATACACCACAGTCCAGGCCCTGAGCTACACAAACACACACACAAACTACAACCCAGGCCCTGAGCTGCACACGCACACACACTCACACCGCAGCCCAGGCCCTGAGCTACACACGCGCACACACACACACACACACACAAACCACAACCCAGGCCCTGAGCTGCACACGCACACACACACACACCGCAGCCCAGGCCCTGAGCTTCACACACACACACACAACACAGCCCAGGCCCTGAGCTACACACACGCACGCACACACACACAAACACACACACCACGGCCCAGGCCCTGCGCTACGCATACACACTCGCACAAACACACACCACTGCCCAGGCCCTGATCTACACACACACACATACACACACACACACACACACACCACAGCCCAGGCCCTGAGCTAGACACACACACACAAACACACCACAGGCCAGACCCTGATCTATATGCACACACACACACACACCAGAACACAGGCCCTGAGATGCACACGCACACACACAACCCGCAGCACAGGCCCTGAGCTACACACACACGCACATACTGACACACACGCACACACACACACATGCATCACACACCACAGCCCAGGCCCTGAGCTACACACAGTCACACACACACACACACACACCTCAGCCCGGCCCCTGAGCTACACACACACTTCACTGCCCAGGCCCTGAACTACACACACCCACATGCACACACCACAGCCCAGGCCCTGTGCAACACGTACACGCACACACACACACACACAAACCACAGCCTAGGCCCTGAGCTAGACACACACACATGCACACACACTCACATTCACACACACACACACACACACACACACACCAGAACCCATGCCCTGAGCTACACACACTCATACACACACACACACACCAACACACACACCACTGCCCAGGCCCTGAGCTACACACACTCAGACACACACACACTACAGCCCATGCCCTGAGCTACGCACACACACAAACACCACAGCCCAGGCCCTGAGCTACACAAATACACACACACACACACCACAGCTCAGGCCCCGAGCTATACACACACACATACACACACACACAACGCAGCCCAGGCCCTGATCTACACACACACACACACACACACACACACACCACAGCCAAGGTCCCGAGCTACACACAAACACCACAGACCAGGCCCTGAGCCACACACACACACACACACACACTCCACAGTCCAGGCCCTGAGCTACATACATACACGAACACACACACTGACACACAACAACCCTGGCCCTGAGCTACACACAGACACACACGTACACACACACCACAGCCCAGGCCCTGAGCTACACACACACAACACAGCCCAGGCCCTGAGCTACACACACACACGCACACACACACAAACACACACACCACGGCCCAGGCACTGCGCTACGCATACACACACTCACACAAACACACACCACTGCCCAGGCCCTGATCTACACACACACACATGCACACACACACACACACACACACCACAGCTCAGGCCCTGAGCGAGACACACACACCACTGCCCAGGCCCTGAGCTACACACACACACATGCACACACACAAACACACACCACAGCCCAGGCCCTGAGCAACACGCACACGCACACACACACCACAGTCCAGGCCCTGAGCTAGACACACACACATGAACACACACACACACCACAGCCCAGGCCCCGAGCTACACACACACACACAAACCACAACCCAGGCCCTGAGCTGCACACCCACAAACACAAACACTGCAGCCCTGGCCCTGAGCTACACATGCGCATACACACACACCCACACCACAGCCCAGGCCCTGAGCTACACACACACACACACACACAACGCAGCCCATTCCCTGAGCTACACAGACACACGCACACACACACAAACATACACACCACGGCACAGGCCCTGCGCTACGCATACACACACTCACACAAACACACACCACTGCCCAGGCCCTGATCTACACACACACACGCTCACACACACCACAGCCCAGGTCCTGAGCTAGACACACACACAAACACACCACAGGCCAGACCCTAATCTATATGCACACACACACACAGCAGAGCACAGGCCCTGAGATGCATGCGCACACACACAACCCGCAGCCCAGGCCCTGAGCTACACAAATGCACACACACACACCACAGCTCAGGCCCTGAGCTACACACACACATACACACAACGCAGCCCAGGCCCTGAGCTACACATACACACACACACACACACACCGCAGCCCTGGCACTGATCTACACACGCACACACACACCACAGCCAAGGCCCCGAGCT
Source organism: Heterodontus francisci (assembly GCF_036365525.1). Classification (NCBI taxonomy): domain Eukaryota; kingdom Metazoa; phylum Chordata; class Chondrichthyes; order Heterodontiformes; family Heterodontidae; genus Heterodontus; species Heterodontus francisci. Next base: position 24,214,396 of record NC_090421.1, read on the forward strand.
ACACACAAACACCACAGACCAGGCCCTGAGCTACACACACACACACACAAACACACACACACACACACTCCACAGCCCAGGCCCTGAGCTACATACATACACGAACACACACACTGACACACAACAGCCCTGGCCCTGAGCTACACACACACACACACACAAACACACCACAGTGCACGCCCTGAGCTACACACACACTCACAATCCACTGCCCAGGCCCTGAGCTACACACACACACACATACACACACACCACAGGCCAGGCTCTGAGCTACAAACACACACACACACACAACACAGCCCAGGCCCTGAGCTACACACACACACGCACACACACACAAACACATACACCACGGCCCAGGCACTGCGCTGCGCATACACACACTCACACAAACACACACCACTGCCCAGGCCCTGATCTACACACACACACACACACACACACACACACACACAAACCACAGCTCAGACCCTCAGCTGGACACACACCACTGCCCAGGCCCTGAGCTACACACACACACATGCACACACACAAACACACACCACAGCCCAGGCCCTGAGCAACACGCACACGCACACACACACCACAGTCCAGGCCCTGAGCTAGACACACACACATGAACACACACACACACCACAGCCCAGGCCCTGAGCTACACACACACACACAAACACACACAAACGACAACCCAGGCCCTGAGCTGCACACGCACACACACACACACACCGCAGCCCTGGCCCTGAGCTACACATGCGCATACACACACACACACACACACACACACACCCACACCACAGCCCAGGCCCTGAGCTACACACACACACACACAACGCAGCCCATTCCCTGAGCTACACACACACACACACACACACCCCCACACCACAGCCCAGGCCCTGAGCTACACACACACACTCACAACGCAGCCCATTCCCTGAGCTACACACACACACGCACACTTACACAAACACACACCACTTCCCAGGCCCTGATCTACACACACACACAAACACACACACTCCACAGCCCAGGCCCTGAGCTACATACACACACGAACAAACACACTGACACACAACAGTCCTGGCCCTGAGCTACACATACACACACACACACACACACCACAGCCCAGGCCCTGAGCTAGACACACACACACAAACACACACACACACCAAAACCCAGGCCCTGAGATGCACACGCACACACACACACCGCAGCCCAGGCCCTGAGCTACACACACACGCACATACACACACACACACACGCACACACACCACAGCCTAGGCCCTGAGCTACACACTGTAACACACACACACACACCACAGCCCAGGCCCTGAGCTACACACACACACCCCTGCCCAGGCACTGAGCTACACACACACACACGCACACACACAAACACACACCACAGCCCAGGCCCTGAGCAACACGCACACACACACGCACACACACACACACACCACGGCCCAGGCCCTGATCTACAGACACACACACACACACGACAGACATGCCCTGAGCTGCACACATACACACACACAAATTCACACACACCACAGCCCAGGCCCTGATCTACACACACACACCACAGCCCAGACCCCGATCTACACACACACACACACGCACGCACACACACACACACACACACACCACAGCCAAGGCCCTGAGCTGCACACACGCACACACACACACCACAGCCCAGGCCCTGAGCAGAACACACACACACAAACACACACACACACAGGCACCCGCCACAGGCCTGGCCCTGAGCTACACACACACGAACATACACACACTCACACAGACACCACAGCCCAGGCCCTGAGCTATGCACACACACAAACACCACAGCCCAGGCTCTGAGCTGTACGCACACGCACACAAACACCACAGCCCAGGCTCTGAGCTGTACACACACGCACAAACACCACAGCCCTGGCACTGATATACACACACAAACACACCACAGCCCAGGCCCCGATCTACGCACACACACACACACACACACCACAGCGCAGGCCCTGGGCCACACACACACACCACAGCCAAGGCCCCGAGCTACACACACACACACACACAGACACCACAGACCAGGCCCTGAGCTACACACACACAAAAACGCACACACAAACACACACACACACACACTCCACAGCCCAGGCCCTGAGCTACGTACACACACAAACACACACACAGACACACCACAGCCCAGGCCCTGAGCTACACACACACACACACTCTACAGTCCAGGCCCTGAGCTACACACACACACACACACACACACACACATACACAATCCACAGCCCAGGCCCTGAGCTACACACACACACACAGACACACACACACACACACACCACAGCGCAGGCCCTGAGCTAGACACACACACACACAAACACACGCACACACCATCGGCCAGGCCCTGGTCGATATGCACACACACACAAACCACAACCCAGGTCCTGTGCTGCACACACTCACACATACACCGCAGCCCAGGCCCTGAGCTAAGCACACACGCACATACATACACACACACACACACCGCAGCACAGGCCCTGAGCTGCATACACATAAACACACACACACACACACACACACCACAGCCCAGGCCCTCAGATGCACACACAAACACACACTCACACACACACACACTACAGCCCAGGCCCTGAGCTACGCACACACACAAGCACCGCAGCCCAGGCCCTGAGCTACACAAATACACACACACACACACCACAGCTCTGGCCCTGAGCTACACACACTCATACACACACACACAACGCAGCCCAGGCCCTGAGCTACACATACACACACACACACACACACCGCAGCCCTGGCACTGATCTACACACACACACACGCACACCACAGCCAAGGCCCCGAGCTACACACAGACACCACAGACCAGGCCCTGAGCTACACACACACACACAAACACACACAAACACACACACTCCATAGCACAGGCCCTGAGCTACATACACACACGAACAAACACACTGACACACAACAGCCCTGGCCCTGAGCTACACATACACACACACACACCACAGCCCAGGCCCTGAGCTAGACACACACACACAAACACACACACACACCACAACCCAGGCCCTGAGATGCACATGCACACACACACACCGCAGCCCAGGCCCTGAGCTACACACACAAGCACACACACACACCACAGCGCAGGCCCTGAGCTAGACACACACACACAAACACAAGCACACACCATCGGCCAGGCCCTGGTCTATATGCACACACACACAAACCACAACCCAGGCCCTGTGCTGCACACACTCACACATACACTGCAGCCCAGGCCCTGAGCTAAGCACACACGCACATACGCACACACACACACACACCGCAGCACAGGCCCTGAGCTGCATGCACATAAACACACACACACATGCACACACTGGGCCCAGAGCTACACACACACACACACACACACACACACAAACCAGGCTCAGAGTTACACACACACACCAGGCCCAGAGCTACACACACACACGCCAGGCCCAGAGCTACACACACACACACACCAGGCCCAGAGCTACACACACACAGCAGGCCCAGAGCTAGACGCACACACATGCACACCAGGCCCAGAGCTACACACACGCACACATCAGGCCCAGAGCTACACACACACACACCAGGCCCAGAGCGACACACACACAAACACACACACCAGGCCCAGAGCTACACTCACTCACACACCAGGCCCAAAGCTACACTCACTCACACGCCAGGCCCAGAGCTGCACACACACACACCAGGCCCAGAGCTACACACACACACACCAGGCCCTGAGCTACACACACACACACACACACACACACGCAAACACCACAGCGCAGGACCTGAGCTACATACACACACAAACTAACACACAGACACACCATAGCACAGGCCCTGAGCGACAATCACACACACACACACACAGCAGTCCAGGCCCTGAGCTACACACACACACACACCACAGCCCAGGCCCTGAGCTAGACACACACACACAAACACAAGCACACACCATCGGCCAGGCCCTGGTCTATATGCATACACACACAAACCACAACCCAGGCCCTGTGCTGCACACACTCACACATACACCGCAGCCCAGGCCCTGAGCTAAGCACACACGCACATATGCACACACACACACACCGCAGAACAGGCCCTGTGCTGCATACACATAAACACACACACACACACGCACACACTGGGCCCAGAGCCACACACACACACACACACACACACAAACCGGGCTCAGAGTTACACACACACACACACACACACACACAAACCAGGCTCAGAGTTACACACACACACACACATACACACACACACCAGGCCCAGAGCTACAAACAAACACACACCAGGCGCAGAGCTACACACACACACGCCAGGCCAACAGCTACACACACACACACCAGGCCCAGAGCTACACACACACACGCCAGGCCCAGAGCTACACACACACACACACCAGGCCCAGAGCTACAGACACACACAGCAGGCCCAGAGCTAGACGCACACACACGCACACCAGGCCCAGAGCTACACACACAAACACACCAGGCCCAGAGCTACACACACACACACACGAGACCCAGAGCTACACACGCACACATCAGGCCCAGAGCTACACACACACACACCAGTCCCAGAGCGACACACACACAAACACACACACCAGGCCCAGAGCTACACTCACTCACACACCAGGCCCTAAGCTACACTCACTCACACGTCAGGCCCAAAGCTACACTCACTCACACGCCAGGCCCAGAGCTACACACACACACACCAGGCCCAGAGCTGCACACACACACACGCTAGGCCCTGAGCTACACACACACACACACGCACACACAAACACCACAGCGCAGGACCTGAGCTACATACACACACAAACTAACACACAGACACACCATAGCACAGGCCCTGAGCGACAAACACACACACACACCACAGTCCAGGCCCTGAGCTACACACACACACACACACACACACCACAGCCCAGGCCCTGAGCTACACAAACACACACACACACACCACAGGCCAGGCCCTGATTAATATGCACACACACCAGGCCCAGAGCTACACACACACAAACACACAAACCAGGCCCAGAGCTACACTCACTCACACACCAGGCCCAAAGCTACACTCACTCACACGCCAGGCCCAGAGCTACACTCACTCACACGCCAGGCCCAGAGCTACACACACACACGCTAGGCCCTGAGCTACACACACACACACACACGCACACACACACACACACCACAGCGCAGGACCTGAGCTACACACACACACACACAGACACCACAGACCAGGCCCTGAGCTACACACACACAAAAACGCACACACAAACACGCACACACACACTCCACAGCCCAGGCCCTGAGCTACGTACACACACAAACACACACACAGACACACCACAGCCCAGGCCCTGAGCTACACACACACACACACTCTACAGTCCAGGCCCTGAGCTACACACACACACACACACACACACACACACACATACACAATCCACAGCCCAGGCCCTGAGCTACACACACACACACACACGCACACACCATTGGCCAGGCCCTGGTCGATATGCACACACACACAAACCACAACCCAGGTCCTGTGCTGCACACACTCACACATACACCGCAGCCCAGGCCCTGAGCTAAGCACACACGCACATACACACACACACACACCGCAGCACAGGCCCTGAGCTGCATACACATAAACACACACACACACACACACACCACAGCCCAGGCCCTGAGATGCACACACAAACACACACTCACACACACACACACTACAGCCCAGGCCCTGAGCTACGCACACACACAAGCACCACAGCCCAGGCCCTGAGCTACACAAATACACACACACACACACCACAGCTCTGGCCCTGAGCTACACACACTCATACACACACACACAACGCAGCCCAGGCCCTGAGCTACACATACACACACACACACACCGCAGCCCTGGCACTGATCTACACACACACACACGCACACCACAGCCGAGGCCCCGAGCTACACACAGACACCACAGACCAGGCCCTGAGCTACACACACACACACAAACACACACAAACACACACACTCCATAGCACAGGCCCTGAGCTACATACACAAACGAACAAACACACTGACACACAACAGCCCTGGCCCTGAGCTACACATACACACGCAGACACACACCACAGCCCAGGCCCTGAGCTAGACACACACACACAAACACACACACACACCACAACCCAGGCCCTGAGATGCACATGCACACACACACACCGCAGCCCAGGCCCTGAGCTACACACACAAGCACACACACACACCACAGCGCAGGCCCTGAGCTAGAAACACACACACAAACACAAGCACACACCATCGGCCAGGCCCTGGTCTATATGCACACACACACAAACCACAACCCAGGCCCTGTGCTGCACACACTCACACATACACCGCAGCCCAGGCCCTGAGCTAAGCACACACGCACATACGCACACACACACACACACACCGCAGCACAGGCCCTGAGCTGCATGCACATAAACACACACACACACGCACACACTGGGCCCAGAGCTACACACACACACACACACACACACACAAACCAGGCTCAGAGTTACACACACACACCAGGCCCAGAGCTACACACACACACGCCAGGCCCAGAGCTACACACACACACACACCAGGCCCAGAGCTACACACACACAGCAGGCCCAGAGCTAGACGCACACACACGCACACCAGGCCCAGAGCTACACACACAAACACACCAGGCCCAGAGCTACACACACACACACGAGACCCAGAGCTACACACGCACACATCAGGCCCAGAGCTACACACACACACACCAGGCCCAGAGCGACACACACACAAACACACACACCAGGCCCAGAGCTACACTCACTCACACACCAGGCCCAAAGCTACACTCACTCACACGCCAGGCCCAGAGCTGCACACACACACACCAGGCCCAGAGCTACACACACACACGCTAGGCCCTGAGCTACACACACACACACACGCACACACACGCAAACACCACAGCGCAGGACCTGAGCTACATACACACACAAACTAACACACAGACACACCATAGCACAGGCCCTGAGCGACAAACACACACACACACCACAGTCCAGGCCCTGAGCTACACACACACACACACACCACAGCCCAGGCCCTGAGCTAGACACACACACACAAACACAAGCACACACCATCGGCCAGGCCCTGGTCTATATGCACACACACACAAACCACAACCCAGGCCCTGTGCTGCACACACTCACACATACACCGCAGCCCAGACCCTGAGCTAAGCACACACGCACATACGCACACACACACCCACCGCAGCGCAGGCCCTGTGCTGCATACACATAAGCACACACACACACGCACACACTGGGCCCAGAGCCACACACACACACACACACAAACCGGGCTCAGAGTTACACACACACACACACACACACACATACACACACACACCAGCCCCAGAGCTACAAACAAACACACACCAGGCGCAGAGCTGCACACACACACGCCAGGCCAACAGCTACACACACACACACCAGGCCCAGAGCTACACACACACACGCCAGGCCCAGAGCTACACACACACACACACCAGGCCCAGAGCTACACACACACACAGCAGGCCCAGAGCTAGACGCACACACACGCACACCAGGCCCAGAGCTACACACACAAACACACCAGGCCCAGAGCTACACACACACACACGAGACCCAGAGCTACACACACACACATCAGGCCCAGAGCTACACACACACACACCAGTCCCAGAGCGACACACACACAAACACACACACCAGGCCCAGAGCTACACTCACTCACACACCAGGCCCAAAGCTACACTCACTCACACGCCAGGCCCAAAGCTACACTCACTCACACGCCAGGCCCAGAGCTACACACACACACACCAGGCCCAGAGCTGCACACACACACACGCTAGGCCCTGAGCTACACACACACACACACACGCACACACAAACACCACAGCGCAGGACCTGAGCTACATACACACACAAACTAACACACAGACACACCATAGCACAGGCCCTGAGCGACAAACACACACACACACCACAGTCCAGGCCCTGAGCTACACACACACACACACACACCACAGCCCAGGCCCTGAGCTACACAAACACACACACACACACCACAGGCCAGGCCCTGATTAATATGCACACACACCAGGCCCAGAGCTACACACTCACAAACACACACACCAGGCCCAGAGCTACACTCACTCACACACCAGGCCCAAAGCTACACTCACTCACACGCCAGGCCCAGAGCTACACTCACTCACACGCCAGGCCCAGAGCTACACACACACACGCTAGGCCCTGAGCTACACACACACACACACACGCACACACACACACACACCACAGCGCAGGACCTGAGCTACATACACACACAAACTAACACACAGACACACCATAGCACAGGCCCTGAGCGACAAACACACACACACACACACCACAGTCCAGGCCCTGAGCTACACACACACACACACACACACACACACACCACAGCCCAGGCCCTGAGCGACACAAACACACACAAACACACACACACACCACAGACCAGGCCCTGATTAATATGCACACACACCAGGCCCAGAGCTATACACACACATGCCTGGCCCGGAGCTCCGCACACGTACACCAGGCCCTGAGGTACGCACACACACACACCACAGCCCAGGCCCTGAGCTACACACACACACAAACACACACACAAACCACAACCCAGGCCCTGAGCTGCACACGCACACACACACCGCAGCCCAAGCCCTGAGCTACACACGCGCGCGCACACACACACACACACACACCACAGCCCAGGCCCTGAGCTACACAAACACAACACAGCCCAGGCCCTGAGCTACACACACACACGCACACACACACAAACACACACACCACGGCCCAGGCCCTGCGCTACGCATACACACATTCACACAAACACACACCACTGTCCAGGCCCGATTCTACACACACACACACACACACACACACACACACACACACACACACACACACACACACACACACACACAGACACAGACACAGACACACCACAGCCCCACAGCCCAGGCCCTGAGCTAGACACACACACACACAAACACACCGCAGGCCAGACCCTGATCTATATGCACACACACACACACACCTGAGCACAGGCCCTGAGATGCACACGCACACACACAACCCGCTGCCCAGGCCCTGAGCTACACACACACGCACACACACAAACACACACCGCAGCCCAGGCCATGAGCAACACACACACACACACACACACACTACAGCCCAGGCCCTGAGCTACGCACACACACAAACACCACAGCCCAGCCCCTGAGCTACACTAATACACACACACACACAAACACCACAGCTCAGGCCCTGAGCGACACACACAAATACACACACACAAAACGCAGCCCAGGCCCTGAGCTACACACACACACACCACAGCCAAGGCCCCGAGCTGCACACAGACACCACAGACCAGGCCCTGAGCTACACACCCACACACACACAAACACACACACACACACTCCACAGCCCAGGCCCTGAGCTACATACGCACACGAACACACACACTGACACACAACAGCCCTGGCCCTGAGCTACACACACACACACAAACACACCACAGTGCACGCCCTGAGCTACACACACACACACACACACGCACACAAACTCACACACACACACAATCCACAGCCCAGGCCCTGAGCTACACACACACACACACACATACAGTGCAGCACAGGCCCTGAGCTAGACACACACACACAAACATACCACAACCCAGGCCCTGAGATGCACACGCACACACACACACCGCAGCCCAGTCCCTGAGCTACATACACACACACACTCACACACACACACACACGACAGCCATGCCCTGAGCTACACACATACACACACACACACATTCACACACACAACAGCCCAGGCCCTGATCTACACACACACACTACAGCCCAGACCCCGAGCTACACACACACGCACACACACACACACACACACTCACACAAACACACAAACACACACCACAGCCCAGGCCCTGAGCTGCACACACACACACACACACACGCACATTCACACATGCACACACACACCACAGCCCAGGCCCTGAGCAGAACACACACACACAGGCACACGCCACAGGCCTGGCCCTGATCTACACACACACGCACAGACACACAGACACACACACACGACAGCCATGCCCTGAGCTACACACATACACACACACACACATTCACACACACAACAGCCCAGGCCCTGATCTACACACACACACACCACAGCCCAGACCCCGAGCTACACACACACGCACCCACACACACACATTCACACACACACCACAGCCCAGGCCCTGAGCAGAACACAAACACACAAACACACACCACAGCCCAGGCCCTGAGCTGCACACACACACACACACACACGCACATTCACACATGCACACACACACCACAGCCCAGGCCCTGAGCAGAACACACACACACAGGCACACGCCACAGGCCTGGCCCTGATCTACACACACACGCACAGACACACACACACACAGACACACACACACAAACACACACACTACAGCCCAGGCCCTGAGCTACACACACACACACCACAGCCCAGGCCCTGAGCTACGCACACACTCAAACACCACAGCCCAGGCTCTGAGCTACACAAATACACACACACACACACACACACACACACACACACACCACAGCTCAGGCTCTGAGCTGTACACACACGCACATACACCACAGCCCAGTCCCTGAACTACACAAACACATACACATACACACAACGCAGCCCAGGCCCTGAGCTACACATACACACACACACACCGCAGCCCTGGCACTGATCTACACACACACACACCACAGCCCAGGCCCCGATCTACGCACACACACACACACACCCACACAGACACACAGCACAGCCAAGGCCCCGAGCTACACACACACACACACACAGACACCACAGACCAGGACCTGAGCTACACACACACACAGACACACAAAATCACACACAAACACACACACACACACTCCACAGCCCAGGCCCTGAGCCACATACACACACAAACACACACACAGACACACCACAGTCCAGGCCATGAGCTACACATATACACACACACACAATCCACAGCCCAGACCCTGAGCTACACACACACACACACACACAGACACACACACACAATCCACAGCCCAGGCCCTGAGCTAGACACACACACACAAACACACACACACACACACACCGCAGTTCAGGCCCTGAGCTAGACACGCACACACAAACGCACACACACACCACAGGCCAGGCCCTGATCTATATGCATACACACACACACCACAACCCAGGCCCTGAGATGCACACGCACACACACACACCGCAGCCCAGGCCCTGAGCTGCACACACACGCACATACACACACACACACACGCACACACACCACAGCCTAGGCCCTGAGCTACACACAGTCGCACACACACACACCACAGCCCATGCCCCGAGCTACACACACACACACACAGACACCACAGACCAGGCCCTGAGCTACACACACACACACACAAACTCACACACACACACTCTACAGCCCAGGCCCAGAGCTACATATACACACACACTACAGTCCAGGCCCTCAGTTGCACACACACACACACACACACAAACACACACACACACTGCACAGCCCAGGCCCAGAGCTACATACACACACACACTACAGTCCAGGCCCTGAGCTACACACACACACACACACACACACACACAATCCACAGACCAGGCCCTCTGCTACACACACACACACACACACACAGACACACAAACACACACACACCAATGCCCAGGCCCTGAGCTAGACACACACTCACACATACACCGCAGCCCAGGCCCTGAGCTACGCACACACGCACATACACACACACACACACACACCGCAGCACAAGCCCTGAGCTGCATGCACATACACACACACACACACACCACAGCCCAGGCCCTGAGCTAGACACACACACACAAACACACACACACACACCACAGGCCAGGCCCTGATCTATATGCATACACACACACACCACAACCCAGGCCCTGAGATGCACACGCACACACACACACCGCAGCCCAGGCCCTGAGCTGCACACACACGCACATACACACACACACACACACGCACACACACCACAGCCTAGGCCCTGAGCTACACACAGTCGCACACACACACACCACAGCCCATGCCCCGAGCTACACACACACACACACAGACACCACAGACCAGGCCCTGAGCTACACACACACACACAAACTCACACACACACACTCCACAGCCCAGGCCCAGAGCTACATATACACACACACTACAGTCCAGGCCCTCAGTTGCACACACACACACACACACACAAACTCACACACACACACTGCACAGCCCAGGCCCAGAGCTACATACACACACACACTACAGTCCAGACCCTGAGCTACACACACACACACACACACACACAATCCACAGACCAGGCCCTGTGCTACACACACACAGAGACACACAAACACACACACCAATGCCCAGGCCCTGAGCTAGACACACACTCACACATACACCGCAGCCCAGGCCCTGAGCTACGCACACACGCACATACACACACACACACACACCGCAGCACAAGCCCTGAGCTGCATGCACATACACACACCACAGCCCAGGCCCTGAGCTAGACACACACACACAAACACACACACACACACCACAGGCCAGGCCCTGATCTATATGCAAACACACCCACACCACAACCCAGGCCCTGAGATGCACACGCACACACACACACCGCAGCCCAGGCCCTGAGCTACACACACACGCACATACACACACACACACACGCACACACACCACAGCCTAGGCCCTGAGCAACACAGTCACACAGACACACACCACAGCCCAGGCCCTGAGCTACACACACACACCAATGCCCAGGCCCTGAGCTACACACACTCACACATGCACACACACAAACACACACCACAGCCCAGGCCCTGAGCAACACGCCCCCACACACGCACACACACACACACACCACGGCCCAGGCCCTGATCTACACACACACACACACGACAGCCATGCCCTGAGCTACACACATACACACACACACGCATTCACACACACCACAGCCCAGGCCCTGTTCTACACACACACACCACAGCCCAGACTCCGAGCTACACACACACACACGCGCACACACACAAACACATACACACACACACACACACCACAGCCCAGGCCCTGAGCTGCGCGCACACACACACACACACACACACACACACACACTCACATTCACACACACACACACAACAGCTCAGGCCCTGAGCTGGACACACACACACACACACGCACACACACAGGCACACGCCACAGGCCTGGCCCTGAGCTACACACACACGCACACACACACACACACACAAACACACACAAACACACACACCACAGTCCAGGCCCTGAGCTACGCGCACACACAAACGCCACAGTCAAGGCCCCGAGCTACACACACACACAAAGACAGCACAGACCAGGCCCTGAGCTACACACACACACACGCACACTCCACAGACCAGGCCCTGAGCTACATACACACACAAACAAACAGACACACCACAGCCCAGGCCCTGAGCTGCACACACACACACACTACAGTCCAGGCCCTGAGCTACACACACACACACACACACACACACACACAATCCACTACATTCCAGGCCCTGAGCTACACACACACACTCACACACACCACAGCCCAGGCCCTGTGCTAGACACACACACACACCATCGGCCAGGCCCTGGTCCAGATGCACACACACACACCACAACCCAGGCCCTGAGATGCACACACACACACATACAAACACACCACAGCCCATGCCCTGAGCTACACACAGTCAGACACAAACACAATACAGCCCAGGCCCTGAGCTGCACACACACACATGCACACACACACACACACGCACACCACAGCCCAGGCCCTGAGCTACACGGACACGCAGGCGCACACACACACACCACAGCCCTGTCCTTGATCCACACACACACACGACAGCCATGCCCTGAGCTGCACACATACACACACACACACATTCACGC
>NC_090421.1:27723647-27728647 GCF_036365525.1 Heterodontus francisci
AACCCTAACCCCTAACCCTAACCCTAACCCTAACCACTAACCCTAACCCTAATCCTAACCCTAACCCAAACCCCTAACCCTAACACTAACCCTAACCCTAACCCCTAATCCTAACTCCTAACCCTAACCCCGAACCCTAACCCTAAACCTAACCCGACCCCCTAACCCTAACCCCTAACCCTAACCCTAACCCCTAACCCCTAACCCCCAACGCTAACCCTAACCCTAACCCCTAACCCTAACCCTAAGCCTAACCCTAACCACTAACCATAACCCTAACCCTAACCCTAACACTAACCCTAACCCGAACCCTGACCCCTAACCCTAAGCCTAACTCGAACCCTAACCCTAACCCTAAACCTAACCGCTAACCCTAACCCTAACCCTAACCCTAACCCCTAATCCCTAACCCTAACCCTAACCCTAACCCTAACCATAACCCCTAACCCCAAACCCTAACCCTAACCCTAACCCTAACCCAAACCCCTAACCCCTAACCCTAACCCTAACCCTAACCCTGAACCTCATCCTCAGCCTCACTCTCACCCCCACCCCCAGCCCCACACCCACCCCCACCCCCACCCCACCCTCACGCTCACCCTCACCCTCATCCTCACCCTCACCCTCACCCTCACCCCCACCCTAAACCTAACCCTAACCCTAACCCTATCCCTAACCCCAACCCTAACCCTAACCCTAACCCTAACCCTAAACCCTACCCCTAACCCTAACCATAACCACTAACCCTAACCCTTATCCTAACCCTAACCCTAACCCCTAACCCTAACACTAACCCTAACCCTAACCCCTAATCCTAACTCCTAACCCCTAACCCTAACCCCTAACCCTAACCCTAAATCTAACCCTAACCCTAACCCCTAACCCTAACCCCTAACCCTAACCCTAACCCCTAACCCCTAACCCTAACCCTAACCCCTAACCCTAACCCTAAGCCTAACCCTAACCACTAACCCTAACCCTAACCCTAACCCTAACCCTGACCCCTAACCCTAACCCTAACACTAACCCTAACCCTAACCCCTAACCCTAACCCTAAACCTAACCCCTAACCCTAACCCTAACCCTAACTCCTAACCCTAACCCCTAACCCTCACCCTAACCCTAACCCTAACCCCTAACACCTAACCCTAAGCCTAACCCTAACCCTAACCCAAACCCCTAACCCCTAACCCTAACCCTAACCCTAACCCTCAACCTCATCCTCACCCTCACTTTCACACCCACCCCCACCCCCACACCCACCCCCACCCCCAAACCCACCCTCACCCTCACCCTCACCCTCACCCTCACCCTAAACCTAACCCTAACCCTAACCCTAACCCTAACCCCAACCCTAACCCTAACCCTAACCCTAACCCTAAACCCTATCCCTAACCCTAACCATAACCCTAACCCTAACCCTAACCCAACCCCACCCTCACCCTCACCCTCACCCTCACCCTAAACCTAACCCTAACCCTAACCCTAACCCTAACCCCAACCCTAACCCTAACCCTAACCCTAACCCTAAACGCTATCCCTAACCCTAACCCTAACCCTAGCCCTAACCCTAACCCTAACCCGAACCCTAACCCTAACAATAACCCTATCCCCTAACCCTAACCCTAACCCTGACCCCTAACCCTAACCCTAACCCTAACCCCTAACCCTAACCCTAACCCTAACCCTAATCCTAACCCTAACCCCTAACCATAACCCTAACCCTAACCCTAACCCTAACCCATAAACCTAACGCTAACCCTAACCCCTAACCCTAAGCCTAACCCTAACCCTAACCCTAACCCTAATCCTAACCCTAACCCTAGCCCTAACCCTAACCCTAACCCCTAAACCCTAACCCTAACCCTGACCCTAACCCCTAACCCGAACCCTAACCCCTACACCTAACCCTAACCCTAACACTAACCCCTAACCCTAACCCTAACCCTAACCCCTAACAATAACCCTAACCCTAACCCTAACCCTAACACATACCCCGAACCCAACCCTAACCCTAACCCAAACCCCTAACCCTAACCCTAACCCTAATCCCTAACCCTAACCCTAACCCTAACCCCTAACCCTAACCCTAACCCTAACCCCTAACCCTAACCCTAACCCTAACCCCTAACCCTAACCCTAACCCTAACCCCTAACCCTAACCCTAACCCCTAACCCTAACCATAACCCTAACCCTAATACCTAACCATAACCCTAACCCTAACCCCTAACCCCTAACCCTAAGCCCTAACAATAACCCTAACCCCAACCCTAAACCCGAACCCTAACCCTAATCCGAACTCTTACCCCTAACCCTAACCCCTAACCCTAACCCCTAACCCTAACGCTAAACCCTAACCCTAACCCTAACCCCTAACCCAAACCCCTAACCCTAACCCTAACCCCTAACCCCTAACGCTAACCCTAACCCTAACCCCTAACCCTAACCTTAACCCTAACCCCTAACCCTAACACTAACGCTAACCCCTAACACTAAACCTAACCCTAACCCTAACCCTAACCCTAACCCCTAACCCTAACCCTAACCCTAACACTAATCCTAACCCGAACACCTAACCCTAACCCTAACCCTAACCCTAACCCCTAACCCTAACCCTAACCCTAACCCTAACCCCTAACCCTAACCCTAAACCTAATCCTAACCCTAACCCTAACCAGTAACCCTAACCCTAATCCTAACCCTAACCCTAACCCCTAACCCTAACACTAACCCTAACCCTAACCCCTAATCCTAACTCCTAACCCTAACCCCTAACCCTAACCCTAAACCTAACCCGAACCCCAAACCCTAACCCCTAACCCTAACACTAACCCCTAACACCTAACCCCTAAAGCTAACCCTAACCCTAACCCCTAACCCTAACCCTAAGCCTAACCCTAACCACTAACCATAACCCTAACCCTAACCCTAACCCTAACCCTAACCCTGACCCCTAACCCTAACCCTAACTCTAACCCTAACCCAAACCCCTAACCCTAACCCTAAACCTAACCCCTAACCCTAACCCTAACCCTAACCCCTAACCCCTAACCCTAACCCTAACCCTAACCCGAACCCCTAACCCCAAACCCTAACCCTAACCCTAACCCTAACCCAAACCCCTAATCCCTAACCCTAACCCTAACCCTAACCCTAACCCTGAACCTCATCCTCAGCCTCACTCTCACCCCCACCCCCAGCCCCACACCCACCCGCACCCCCAACCCCACCCTCACCCTCACCCTCACCCTCACCCTCACCCTCACCCTAAACCTAACCCTAACCCTAACCCTATCCCTAACCCCAACCCAAACCCTAAACCTAACCCTAACCCTAAACCCTATCCCTAACCATAACCCTAACCCTAACCCTAACCCTAACCCAACCCCACCCTCACACTCACCCTCACCCTCACCCTCACCCTCACCCTCACCCTAAACCTAACCCTAACCCTAACACTAACCCTAACCCTAACCCCAACCCTAACCCTAACCCTAACCCTAAACCCTATCCCTAACCCTAACCCTAACCCTAGCCCTAACCCTAACCCCTAACCCTAACCCTAACCCTAACAATAACCCTAACCCCTAACCCTAACCCTAACCTCTAACCCTAACCCTAACCCTAACCCCTAACCCTAACCCTAACCCTAACCCTAATCCTAACCCTAACCCCTAACCATAACCCTAACCCTAACCCTAACCCCTAACCCTAACCCTAACCCTAACCCTAACCATAATCCTAACCCTAACCCTAGCCCTAACCCTAACCCTAACCCCTAAACCCTAACCCTAACCCTAACCCTGAACCTAACCCCTAACCCTAACCCTAACCCCTACACCTAAACCTAACCCTAACACTAACCCCTAACCCTAACCCTAACCCTAACCCTAACCCCTAACAATATCCCTAACCCTAACCCTAACTCTGACCCCTAACCCTAACACTAATTCTAACCCTAACACTAACCCCTAACCCTAACCCTAAACCTAACCCCTAACAGTAACCCTAACCCTACCCCTAACCCCTAAACCTAACCCCTAACCCTAACCCTAACCCCTAACCCCTAACCCTAACCCTAACCCTAACCCTAACCCTAACCCTAACCCTAACCCCTAACCCTAACCCTAACCCTAACCCTAACCCCTAACCCTAACCCTAAACCTAATCCTAACCCTAACCCTAACCAGTAACCCTAACCCTAATCCTAACCCTAACCCTAACCCCTAACCCTAACACTAACCCTAACCCTAACCCCTAATCCTAACTCCTAACCCTAACCCCTAACCCTAACCCTAAACCTAACCCGAACCCCAAACCCTAACCCCTAACCCTAACACTAACCCCTAACACCTAACCCCTAAAGCTAACCCTAACCCTAACCCCTAACCCTAACCCTAAGCCTAACACTAACCACTAACCATAACCCTAACCCTAACCCTAACCCTAACCCTAACCCTGACCCCTAACCCTAACCCTAACTCTAACCCTAACCCAAACCCCTAACCCTAACCCTAAACCTAACCCCTAACCCTAACCCTAACCCTAACCCTAACCCCTAACCCCTAACCCTAACCCTAACCCTAACCCGAACCCCTAACCCCAAACCCTAACCCTAACCCTAACCCTAACCCAAACCCCTAATCCCTAACCCTAACCCTAACCCTAACCCTGAACCTCATCCTCAGCCTCACTCTCACCCCCACCCCCAGCCCCACACCCACCCGCACCCCCAACCCCACCCTCACCCTCACCCTCACCCTCACCCTCACCCTCACCCTAAACCTAACCCTAACCCTAACCCTATCCCTAACCCCAACCCAAACCCTAACCCTAACCCTAACCCTAAACCCTATCCCTAACCATAACCCTAACCCTAACCCTAACCCTAACCCAACCCCACCCTCACACTCACCCTCACCCTCACCCTCACCCTCACCCTCACCCTAAACCTAACCCTAACCCTAACACTAACCCTAACCCTAACCCCAACCCTAAC
>NC_090421.1:27738647-27741147 GCF_036365525.1 Heterodontus francisci
CCTAACCCTAACCCTAACCCTAACCCAAACCCTTAACCCCTAACCCTAACCTTAACCCTAACCCTCAACCTCATCCTCACCCTCACTCTCACCCCCACCCCCACCCCCACACCCACCCCCACCCCCAACCCCACCCTCACCCTCACCCTCACCCTAAACCTAACCCTAACCCTAACCCTAACCCTAACCCCAACCCTAACCCTCACCCTAACCCTAACCCTAAACCCTATCCCTAACCCTAACCCTAACCCAAACCCGAACCCTAACACTAACCCAACCCCACCCTCACCCTCACCCTCACCCTCACCCTCACCCTCACCCTAAACCTAACCCTAACCCTAACCCTAACCCTAACCCCAACCCTAACCCTAACCCTAACCCTAAACCCTATCCCTAACCCTAACCCTAACCCTAACCCTAACCCTAGCCCTACCCCTAACCCCTAACCCGAACCCTAAACCTAACAATAACCCGAACCCCTAACCCTAACCCTAACCCCTAACCCTAACCCTAACCCTAACACCTAACCCTAACCCTAACCCTAACCCTAACCATAATCCTAACCCTAACCCCTAACCATAACCCTAACCCTAACCCTAACTCTAACCCCTAAGCCTAACCCTAACCCTAACCCCGAACCTAAGCCTAACCCTAACCCTAACCCTAACCCTAATCCTAACCCTAATCCTAGCCCTAACCCTAACCCTAACCCCTAAACCCTAACCCTACCCTATCCCTGACCCTAACCCCTAACCCTAACCCTAACCCCTACACCTAACCCTAACCCTAACACTAACCCCTAACCCTAACCCTAACCCTAACCCTAACCCCTAACAATAACCCTAACCCTAACCCTAACACTAACACCTATCCCTAACCCTAACCCTAACCCTAACCCAAACCCCTAACCCTAACCCTAATCCCTAACCCTAACCCTAACCCTAACCTTAACCCCTAACCCTAACCCTAAACCTAACCCCTAACCCTAACCCTAACCCTAACCCCTAACCCTAACCCTAACCCTAACCCCTAACCCTAACACTAACCCCTAACCCTAACCCTAACCCTAACCCTAATACCTAACCCTAACCCTAACCCTAACCCTAACCCCTAACCCTAACCCCTAACCCTAACCCTAACCCCAACCCTAAACCCTAACACTAACCCTAATCCGAACCCTAACCCCTAACCCTAACCCCTAACCCTAACCCCTAACCCGAACCCTAAACCTAACAATAACCCGAACCCCTAACCCTAACCCTAACCCCTAACCCTAACCCTAACCCTAACACCTAACCCTAACCCTAACCCTAACCCTAACCCTAATCCTAACCCTAACCCCTAACCATAACCCTAACCCTAACCCTAACTCTAACCCCTAAGCCTAACCCTAACCCTAACCCCGAACCTAAGCCTAACCCTAACCCTAACCCTAACCCTAATCCTAACCCTAATCCTAGCCCTAACCCTAACCCTAACCCCTAAACCCTAACCCTACCCTATCCCTGACCCTAACCCCTAACCCTAACCCTAACCCCTACACCTAACCCTAACCCTAACACTAACCCCTAACCCTAACCCTAACCCTAACCCTAACCCCTAACAATAACCCTAACCCTAACCCTAACCCTATCACCTATCCCTAACCCTAACCCTAACCCTAACCCAAACCCCTAACCCTAACCCTAATCCCTAACCCTAACCCTAACCCTAACCTTAACCCCTAACCCTAACCCTAAACCTAACCCCTAACCCTAACCCTAACCCTAACCCCTAACCCTAACCCTAACCCTAACCCCTAACCCTAACACTAACCCCTAACCCTAACCCTAACCCTAACCCTAATACCTAACCCTAACCCTAACCCAAACCCTAACCCCTAACCCTACCCCTAACCCTAACCCTAACCCCAACCCTAAACCCTAACACTAACCCTAATCCGAACCCTAACCCCTAACCCTAACCCCTAACCCTAACCCCTAACCCTAACGCTAAACCCTAACCCTAGCCCTAACCCTAACCCTAACCCCTAACCCTAACCCATAACCCCTAACGCTAACCCTAACCCTAACCCCGAACCCTAACCTTAACCCTAACCCCTAACCCTAACACTAACGCTAACCCCTAACACTAAACCTAACCCTAACCTTAACCCTAACCCTAACCCCTAACCCTAACCCTAACCCTAATCCTAAACCTAACACCTATCCCTAACCCTAACCCTAACCCTAACCCCTAACCCTAACCCTAACCCTAACCCCTAACCCTAACCCTAAACCTAACCCTAACCATTAACCCTAACCCTAACCCTAACCCTAACCCTAACCCCTAACCCTAACCCTAACCCTAACCCCTAACCCTAACCCTAACCCTAACCCCTAACCCTAACCCCTAACCCTAACCCTAACCCTAAGCCTAACCACTAACCCTAACCCTAATCCTAACCCTAACCCTAACCCCTAACCCTAACACTAACCCTAACCCTAACCCCTAATCCTAA
>NC_090421.1:27851147-27856147 GCF_036365525.1 Heterodontus francisci
AAACTCTAGAAATGAGTATTATAAACACAAAACTGCCCGCTTACCCTAAACCTAACTTGAAAGTGACACGCCTTCCGTTGTGCCTGGTCCAAGTGCTGCCATAATGCAGTTCCCCTGATGAAGCCGTAGTTGACGGCGAAACGTTGGGAAGCATCCGTAGTCCTAGTTAGTTGGCAAGGCGAGCGGACAGACACCAACTCAAGGCGTGGGCCAAATAAAAGTGGCAGCTTCTCGTGAAACTAAACTCTAGAAATGAGTATTATAAACACAAAACTGCCCGCTTACCCTAAACCTAACTTGAAAGTGACACGCCTTCTGTTGTGCCTGGTCCAAGTGCTGCCATAATGCAGTTCCCCTGATGAAGCCGTAGTTGACGGCGAAACGTTGGGAAGCATCCGTAGTCCTAGTTAGTTGGCAAGGCGAGCGGACAGACACCAACTCAAGGCGTGGGCCAAATAAAAGTGGCAGCTTCTCGTGAAACTAAACTCTAGAAATGAGTATTATAAACACAAAACTGCCCGCTTACCCTAAACCTAACTTGAAAGTGACACGCCTTCCGTTGTGCCTGGTCCAAGTGCTGCCATAATGCAGTTCCCCTGATGAAGCCGTAGTTGACGGCGAAACGTTGGGAAGCATCCGTAGTCCTAGTTAGTTGGCAAGGCGAGCGGACAGACACCAACTCAAGGCGTGGGCCAAATAAAAGTGGCAGCTTCTCGTGAAACTAAACTCTAGAAATGAGTATTATAAACACAAAACTGCCCGCTTACCCTAAACCTAACTTGAAAGTGACACGCCTTCCGTTGTGCCTGGTCCAAGTGCTGCCATAATGCAGTTCCCCTGATGAAGCCGTAGTTGACGGCGAAACGTTGGGAAGCATCCGTAGTCCTAGTTAGTTGGCAAGGCGAGCGGACAGACACCAACTCAAGGCGTGGGCCAAATAAAAGTGGCAGCTTCTCGTGAAACTAAACTCTAGAAATGAGTATTATAAACACAAAACTGCCCGCTTACCCTAAACCTAACTTGAAAGTGACACGCCTTCCGTTGTGCCTGGTCCAAGTGCTGCCATAATGCAGTTCCCCTGATGAAGCCGTAGTTGACGGCGAAACGTTGGGAAGCATCCGTAGTCCTAGTTAGTTGGCAAGGCGAGCGGACAGACACCAACTCAAGGCGTGGGCCAAATAAAAGTGGCAGCTTCTCGTGAAACTAAACTCTAGAAATGAGTATTATAAACACAAAACTGCCCGCTTACCCTAAACCTAACTTGAAAGTGACACGCCTTCCGTTGTGCCTGGTCCAAGTGCTGCCATAATGCAGTTCCCCTGATGAAGCCGTAGTTGACGGCGAAACGTTGGGAAGCATCCGTAGTCCTAGTTAGTTGGCAAGGCGAGCGGACAGACACCAACTCAAGGCGTGGGCCAAATAAAAGTGGCAGCTTCTCGTGAAACTAAACTCTAGAAATGAGTATTATAAACACAAAACTGCCCGCTTACCCTAAACCTAACTTGAAAGTGACACGCCTTCCGTTGTGCCTGGTCCAAGTGCTGCCATAATGCAGTTCCCCTGATGAAGCCGTAGTTGACGGCGAAACGTTGGGAAGCATCCGTAGTCCTAGTTAGTTGGCAAGGCGAGCGGACAGACACCAACTCAAGGCGTGGGCCAAATAAAAGTGGCAGTTTCTCGTGAAGCTAAACTCTAGAAATGAGTATTATAAACACAAAACTGCCCGCTTACCCTAAACCTAACTTGAAAGTGACACGCCTTCCGTTGTGCCTGGTCCAAGTGCTGCCATAATGCAGTTCCCCTGATGAAGCCGTAGTTGACGGCGAAACGTTGGGAAGCATCCGTAGTCCTAGTTAGTTGGCAAGGCGAGCGGACAGACACCAACTCAAGGCGTGGGCCAAATAAAAGTGGCAGCTTCTCGTGAAACTAAACTCTAGAAATGAGTATTATAAACACAAAACTGCCCGCTTACCCTAAACCTAACTTGAAAGTGACACGCCTTCCGTTGTGCCTGGTCCAAGTGCTGCCATAATGCAGTTCCCCTGATGAAGCCGTAGTTGACGGCGAAACGTTGGGAAGCATCCGTAGTCCTAGTTAGTTGGCAAGACGAGCGGACAGACACCAACTCAAGGCGTGGGCCAAATAAAAGTGGCAGCTTCTCGTGAAACTAAACTCTAGAAATGAGTATTATAAACACAAAACTGCCCGCTTACCCTAAACCTAACTTGAAAGTGACACGCCTTCCGTTGTGCCTGGTCCAAGTGCTGCCATAATGCAGTTCCCCTGATGAAGCCGTAGTTGACGGCGAAACGTTGGGAAGCATCCGTAGTCCTGGTTAGTTGGCAAGGCGAGCGGACAGACACCAACTCAAGGCGTGGGCCAAATAAAAGTGGCAGCTTCTCGTGAAACTAAACTCTAGAAATGAGTATTATAAACACAAAACTGCCCGCTTACCCTAAACCTAACTTGAAAGTGACACGCCTTCCGTTGTGCCTGGTCCAAGTGCTGCCATAATGCAGTTCCCCTGATGAAGCCGTAGTTGACGGCGAAACGTTGGGAAGCATCCGTAGTCCTAGTTAGTTGGCAAGGCGAGCGGACAGACACCAACTCAAGGCGTGGGCCAAATAAAAGTGGCAGCTTCTCGTGAAACTAAACTCTAGAAATGAGTATTATAAACACAAAACTGCCCGCTTACCCTAAACCTAACTTGAAAGTGACACGCCTTCCGTTGTGCCTGGTCCAAGTGCTGCCATAATGCAGTTCCCCTGATGAAGCCGTAGTTGACGGCGAAACGTTGGGAAGCATCCGTAGTCCTGGTTAGTTGGCAAGGCGAGCGGACAGACACCAACTCAAGGCGTGGGCCAAATAAAAGTGGCAGCTTCTCGTGAAACTAAACTCTAGAAATGAGTATTATAAACACAAAACTGCCCGCTTACCCTAAACCTAACTTGAAAGTGACACGCCTTCCGTTGTGCCTGGTCCAAGTGCTGCCATAATGCAGTTCCCCTGATGAAGCCGTAGTTGACGGCGAAACGTTGGGAAGCATCCGTAGTCCTAGTTAGTTGGCAAGGCGAGCGGACAGACACCAACTCAAGGCGTGGGCCAAATAAAAGTGGCAGCTTCTCGTGAAACTAAACTCTAGAAATGAGTATTATAAACACAAAACTGCCCGCTTACCCTAAACCTAACTTGAAAGTGACACGCCTTCCGTTGTGCCTGGTCCAAGTGCTGCCATAATGCAGTTCCCCTGATGAAGCCGTAGTTGATGGCGAAACGTTGGGAAGCATCCGTAGTCCTAGTTAGTTGGCAAGGCGAGCGGACAGACACCAACTCAAGGCGTGGGCCAAATAAAAGTGGCAGCTTCTCGTGAAACTAAACTCTAGAAATGAGTATTATAAACACAAAACTGCCCGCTTACCCTAAACCTAACTTGAAAGTGACACGCCTTCCGTTGTGCCTGGTCCAAGTGCTGCCATAATGCAGTTCCCCTGATGAAGCCGTAGTTGACGGCGAAACGTTGGGAAGCATCCGTAGTCCTAGTTAGTTGGCAAGGCGAGCGGACAGACACCAACTCAAGGCGTGGGCCAAATAAAAGTGGCAGCTTCTCGTGAAACTAAACTCTAGAAATGAGTATTATAAACACAAAACTGCCCGCTTACCCTAAACCTAACTTGAAAGTGACACGCCTTCCGTTGTGCCTGGTCCAAGTGCTGCCATAATGCAGTTCCCCTGATGAAGCCGTAGTTGACGGCGAAACGTTGGGAAGCATCCGTAGTCCTAGTTAGTTGGCAAGGCGAGCGGACAGACACCAACTCAAGGCGTGGGCCAAATAAAAGTGGCAGCTTCTCGTGAAACTAAACTCTAGAAATGAGTATTATAAACACAAAACTGCCCGCTTACCCTAAACCTAACTTGAAAGTGACACGCCTTCCGTTGTGCCTGGTCCAAGTGCTGCCATAATGCAGTTCCCCTGATGAAGCCGTAGTTGACGGCGAAACGTTGGGAAGCATCCGTAGTCCTAGTTAGTTGGCAAGGCGAGCGGACAGACACCAACTCAAGGCGTGGGCCAAATAAAAGTGGCAGCTTCTCGTGAAACTAAACTCTAGAAATGAGTATTATAAACACAAAACTGCCCGCTTACCCTAAACCTAACTTGAAAGTGACACGCCTTCCGTTGTGCCTGGTCCAAGTGCTGCCATAATGCAGTTCCCCTGATGAAGCCGTAGTTGACGGCGAAACGTTGGGAAGCATCCGTAGTCCTAGTTAGTTGGCAAGGCGAGCGGACAGACACCAACTCAAGGCGTGGGCCAAATAAAAGTGGCAGCTTCTCGTGAAACTAAACTCTAGAAATGAGTATTATAAACACAAAACTGCCCGCTTACCCTAAACCTAACTTGAAAGTGACACGCCTTCCGTTGTGCCTGGTCCAAGTGCTGCCATAATGCAGTTCCCCTGATGAAGCCGTAGTTGACGGCGAAACGTTGGGAAGCATCCGTAGTCCTAGTTAGTTGGCAAGGCGAGCGGACAGACACCAACTCAAGGCGTGGGCCAAATAAAAGTGGCAGCTTCTCGTGAAACTAAACTCTAGAAATGAGTATTATAAACACAAAACTGCCCGCTTACCCTAAACCTAACTTGAAAGTGACACGCCTTCCGTTGTGCCTGGTCCAAGTGCTGCCATAATGCAGTTCCCCTGATGAAGCCGTAGTTGACGGCGAAACGTTGGGAAGCATCCGTAGTCCTAGTTAGTTGGCAAGGCGAGCGGACAGACACCAACTCAAGGCGTGGGCCAAATAAAAGTGGCAGCTTCTCGTGAAACTAAACTCTAGAAATGAGTATTATAAACACAAAACTGCCCGCTTACCCTAAACCTAACTTGAAAGTGACACGCCTTCCGTTGTGCCTGGTCCAAGTGCTGCCATAATGCAGTTCCCCTGATGAAGCCGTAGTTGACGGCGAAACGTTGGGAAGCATCCGTAGTCCTAGTTAGTTGGCAAGGC